>NW_025920111.1:164907-359719 GCF_902686445.1 Sciurus carolinensis | reverse complement strand
AAAAGATAGCCTCTTCAACAAATGTTGCTGGGAAAACTGGAAAACCATATGCAATAGAATGAAATTATAACCCCTATCTCTCACCCTACACAAAACTCAACACAAAATGGATCATGGACCTCGGAATCAGACCAGAGACCCTGCATCTAATAGAAGGAAAAGTAGGTCCAAATCTTCAACTTGTTGGCTTAGGATCAGACTTCCTTAACAGGACTCCCATAGCACAAGAAATAAAAGCAAGAATCAACAACTGGGATAGATTCAAACTAAAAAGCTTTCTCTCAGCAAAGGAAACTATCAGAAATGTGAAGAGAGAGCCTACAGAGTGGGAGAATATCCTTGCCAAACATACATCAGATAGAGCGCTAATTTCCAAAATCTATAAAGAACTCAAAAAACTCTACACGAAGAATACAAATAATCCAATCAACAAATGGGCTAAGGAAATGAACAGACACTTCACAGAAGAAGATGTACAAGTAATCAACAGATATATGAAAAAATGTTCAACATCCCTAGTAATAAGGGAAATGCAAATCAAAACTACCCTAAGATTTTATCTCACCCCAATTTAAATGGCGATTATCAAGAATACAAGCAACAATAGGTGTTGGCGAGGATGTGGTGAAAAAGGAACATTCATACATTGCTGGTGGGGTTGCAAATTAGTGCAGCCACTCTGGAAAGCAGTGTGGAGATTCCTCAGAAAGCTTGGAATGGAAACACCATTTGACCCAGCTATCCCACTCCTTGGCCTATACCCAAAGGACTTAAAATCAGCATACTACAGAGATACAGCCACATCAATGTTCATTGCTGCTCAATTCACCATAGCCAGATTGTGGAACCAACCTAGATGCCCTTCAGTTGATGAATGGATAAAGAAACTGTGGCATATATATACAATGGAATATTACTCCACAATGAAGAATGATAAAATTATGGCATTTGTAGGCAAATGGAGGAAATTGGAAAATATCATGCTAAGTGAGATAAGCCAATCTCAAAAAACTAAAGGATGAATGATCTCGCTGATAAGTGGATGAGGACATATTGTGGGGGGTGGGAGGGGTTAGCATTAGTTTTAGGGTTAGGGATAAGGAGAGCGGTAAGAATGAAGGAAAGAAGGTCTGTATAGAGGGAAAAGAGGGGTGGGAGGGGTGGGGGGAAGGAAAAAAAACATACCTTTTAAAAGGAAACAGAAAAGGGAACATAGTCTTGCTCATGTTAATAATGCTGTCAATATTGCCTTGTTCACAAGAAAAGCTCTTAATGTACAGTATGAAGATAATACACATTGTTGTTCCTCTGTCTTTCCCCTAAGGAACGCCTACCAATGATTTAGGTAAAATACCAATTTCCACCATATTCAATTAAAGGACACTGCACATTTAATTACATGGTGAAGGGGATATGCTGCTGTTATTACTCCTACAGGTCCTGTCTGAATTCTTGCCAGATGTGTGAGATCCATCCATCATCATGAGTTGGCATCAAGGACTTCTCAATCTGATTTCCAAATTCTATTTGACCCTGGATTAAGAGAACCCTAATTCAAGGAAGAAATATCCAGTAGGAACAAGAGGTCCAAGAAACCCTCAATTTCCTAATCATCTAGTGACTTGGGGGGATATAAAAATTTTAACATCTGCTCAACATTTCCTAGCCCAGATGGATTTAGAATGTACCCTGGGAAATTTGGTTACAGTTCTATTCTCCAAACTTACCCAGAATTCCACAATTATGCTGACTATTATTGTGTTATTTCTGTGTTATTGTATCCTTGTTGGTGGTGCCCAAGTACTTAGCAAAATTTGTTATTCTTTGAAATCTGTATCATCATTCTATTCTTGATAATATGGCAGCTATTGATTATTTTCTGATGTTACATCATAAGGGTTGCCAGAATTTAATAATATGTGTTGTTTCCATTTAACTAATCATAGTAACCTCATTTAAAGGGAATTGGATCATCTTAAGGACATTGTAAAAACAGTGCAACAAGATGATGGAAAAGGGGATTTATTAGATTGGTTAAACTTATGGCTACAAATCTCACATAGATCAAAGAGTTTTTCATTGGAGAATGTTTATTGATATTTGCCTTATTATACTCTGCTTGGTTTTGCCAATGTTTGCCTTGCTTTCTCCCTCCACCTTCCTTGAACAGAAGACTAGTCATGACTATTGTAAAGGCCATAAAAAAAAGGGGAGTTGTATGGATTTCAGATCAGTCAATGTAAAGAGGAACAGAAGTCCTTTCAATTGAGCAAACATCTCAGGACACAAAAGGTGCTCTGTTTGAATGACTTAGAAATACTCTGTAACTCCTCGGTCCTTGAGGCCTGGAGATATTATCATATTATAATATCTTTTGGTCCTAGTGGACTCTTGGAAGCAAGCAAGTTATGTGATCTGGACATGAACAAAGTATGTAACCTAGTGTAACATGATGTGACCCTGGAATAGATTAATAAACTGGACTGACTTTCCCTTGAGAGCTACTTCTTGCTGTTTGCCATCCTGTGTGCTTGCCTCTTTATTAACTCTCCCATTAACCTTTATAACTGTACTCCAATTAACCTGTACATACCACCCTGCACAAGTCTAAGCAGGAAAGGAAAAGTGGGGAAACTGAGGACTGATGACAGCAGCCAAGTGGAGCAGATGGATTAGGAACTACATCTAACCCTAGTCTCACTTTTTCCCCCTTCTCTCACTTTGATAGAAAGGAGACAAGGGTTAAATGCAGCACAAAGTAGCCCTGTTCTTTGAGAACATATTGAGGGGCCCTAAGGAGCACTGGCTAAGAGTGCCCAGTCGTGCCCTTTCCAAGACCCTGGTATCCTGAAGATATATGAATTTGACTGCACACAGGAAGAGGCTATTTTTATTTTCTGTTGCCATCCACATGGATTTATTCACTCTGGCAAGATTATATAAAAACCTAGGGGCAAAAAATAAGCAATACCTACTAAGAATTGAGCACTACTATATATTTCAAGATTATAAGAAAATATTATGTGGTCTTTCTGGCACTTATGCAAACTGCATTTTAATACTTTTGGTGATATGTAGGGCATTCTGTAGCTTTTAAAAATTTGTACTTATTGTAATTTTACTCATTCTAGATATTCAATTCTGTTTTTCAAAAAGTGAATATTCTGAACTTTGGGACTCCTGACCCAACAGTGACCAGCCCTCAGGATCCTGCACCAAATAGAAGAAAAAGTAGACCCAAATCTCCATCATGTTGGCTTAGAACCAGACTTCCTACAAGACTCCCAGAGATCAAAAAATAAAAGCAAGAATCAATAAATGGGTTTGATTCAAACTATAAAGCTCTTTCTCAGCAAAAACAAGAATGTGAAAAGAGACCCTATGGAATGGGAGAAAATCTTTTCCACAGGCACTTCAGATAGAGCACTAATCTCCAAAATTTATGAAGAACTTAAAAAATTTTACAGCAAAAACATGAAGAACTCAATCAATAATTGGGCTAAGTAACTGGACAGACACTTCACAGAGGAAAATAAATAGGTGATTAACAAATATATGAAAAAGTGTTCTTCATCTCTACTAAATAGAGAAATGCAAAGATTTTATCTCACTCCAATTAGAATGGCTATTGTCAAGAATGCAAGCAGTGTGTCTTGGCATTGATGTGGGGAAAAGGCACACTCTTGCATTGCTGGTGGAGTTGCAAATTGGTGCAGTCACTCTGGAAAGCACTATGGAGATTCCTCAAAAAACTTGGAATGTTTCATCTTTTGACCCAGCTATTCCACTCCTCAGTTTATGCCAAAAAGAATTAAGATCAGCATACTACAGTGGCACAGCCAGAGCAGTGTTTATAGCTGCTCTATTCACAATAGCTAGATTGTGGAACCAACCTAGATGTCTTTCAATAAATTAATGAATTAACAAACTGTGGTATATTGGAATATTACTTAGTTAAAAGGGAGAATAAAATTATGACATTTGCAGTTAAAAGGATGGAACTGGAGAATAATATGCTAAGTAAAATAACCATTCCCCCTCAAATAAAGGCTGAATATTTTCTCTGATAAGTGTATGATGATACATAACAAAGTTTTGGAGGGTAAGAAGAGAATGGAGAAACTTTAGATTGTGTAGAGGGAAATGGGATGGTAGTGGGTGGGTGAAAGAGAGAGAGTGAACTGAAACAGACATCATTACCCTGTGTACATATATGATTACATAAATTGTGTGAATCTGCATTGTATACTACCATAGAAATGAAAAGTTGTACCCCACTTGTGTAAAATAAATCAAAATGCAGTTTATAAAAATAAAAATTAAAAAAAAACCCAAAAAGTGAACATTCTAAACTTGTACATTTACCTTTAAAAATTCTGGGCCACATGCCAGGCACAGTGGTGTCTGCCTATAATCCCAGAGATTTGAGGGACTGATAATGGAGGGCAGCAAGTTCAAGACCAGTCTCAGCAACTAAATAATTCCCCTTGAAACCAACTTAGACACTATCTCAGAATTACAGTAAAAGGGACTGGAGATGTAGCTCAGAGGTTGATTACCTATCAATTCAATCCTCAGTATCAAAAATAGGAGGAATATGTTCTAAAAGTCTTTCAGGTAGAGGGCTGCTACTCCATGAACACTGATGCATTGTTCTTTTAAAAATGAGCTGTTGGGTGCAGGGGGTGCATGCCAGCCTCCCGCTGTGCCCCTACCTGGCTCACCCCTGGCAATGCACAGACCCACCTGAGGGAGGGGCCCTGAGCCCCCGCCTACCACCTGGGGCCACTGCCACAGCTCTGTGATGTCCACCGTGCACTAAGGACCCGCTGGCCTGCTGGAACTTGTAATATGACTTGATGGAGAAAAATTTGATAAGCATGAGGGAAGACCATTCTTTTCATGTTTGTTACAGAATGGAAGCTTCTTGCCTAGAGCTGGCCTTGGAAAGGGAACGTCTGTGTAAATCAGAAGACTGCCATGCTGGTGTGTCATTTTTTGAAGCTGCAGTTCAGGTTGGAACTGAAAATCTAAAAACACTTAGTGCTATTTACAGCCAGCTGGGTAATTCTTATTTCTATTTGCATGATTATGCCAAAGCGTTGGAATACCACCATCATTATTTAACTCTTAAGAGGACTATTCTAGACCAACTGGGACAAGCCAAACTAGTGGCAATCTGGGAAACACCTTAAAAGATTTTGGGAATTTTGATGAAGCTATAATTTGCTGTCAGCGACATTTGGATATTTCCAGAGAGCTTAATGACAAGGTGGGAGAGGCAAGAGCACTTTACAATCTTGGAAATGTGTATCATGCCAAAGGGAAGAGTTTTGGTTGCCCTGGTACCCAGGATGTAGAAGAATTTCCAGAAGAAGTGAGAAGTGTTTTGCAGGCAGCTGTGGATTTTTATGAGGAAAATCTATCATTAATAACTGCTTTGGGTGACAGAGCAGCCCAAGGATGAGCCTTTGTAAATCTTGGAAATACACATTATCTCCTTGGTAACTTCAGGGATGCAGTTATAGCTCATGAACAGCACCTCCTTATTGCAAAAAAAATTGGAGATAGATAAAGCACCTGAAAGAAGAGCACATAGCAACCTTGGAAATGCATATATTTCTCTTGGTGAATTTGAAAATGCTTCTGAATACTACAAGAAGACACTACTATTGGCTTGACAGCTTAAAGACAGAGCTGTAGAAGAACAGTCCTGTTATAGCCTTGAAAACACATATACTTTACTTCAGGACTATGAGAAAGCCATTGACTATCATCTGAACACTTAACAATTGCTCAAGAGCTAAAAGATATAATTGGTGAAGGAAGAGTATGTTGGAGCTTAGGAAATGCATACTTAGCTCTTGGAAATCATGATCAAGCAATGAATTTTGCTGAAAAGCACTTGGAAATTTCAAGAGAGGTTAGAGATAAAAGTGGTGAACTAACAGCATGACTTAATCTCTCAGACCTTCAAATGGTTCTTGTTATAAGCTATAGCACAATTAATTCCATAATGTCTGAAAATATTGAGATTGTTAACAGTTTATATGGTGCACGCCCCAAGTTAGAATGCTGACACAGTATGGAAAATATGGAACTCATGAAGTTAACACCAGAAAAGGTACCAAACTGGAACAGTGAAATCCTTGCTAAACAAAAACCACTTATTGCCAAACCTTTGGTAAAGTGACTCTTCGTCAACACATTGAAAGGGAAAAAGTACAAAACCAATTCCTCTGCTAAAGTTCTCCAAGATGCCAGTAATTCCATTGACAACTGAAATCAGAATTCTCAGAGGAAAATCAGTGCAGATACTGTTAGAGATGAAGGATTCTTTGACCTCTTAAATTAATTTCAAAGCAACAGAATGGATGACCAGAGGTGCTGTTTACAAGAAAAGAGCTGCCACACAGCTTCTTCTACTCCCACCAAGGGTATGCTAAAAATACCACCTGTTTCTGTGGTGTCCCCCAACACCGATGAGTTTTTAGATCTTCTTGCCAGCTCACAGAGCCACCATCTGGATGATCAGAGGGCCAGTTTCAGCAATTTGCTGGAGACTTCATCTGACAAAACACAATAGTCAGTACTTGACTGACTAATAACTAATGACAACAAGGAGCCTGATGAAGACTTCTTTGATATCCTTGTAAAATGTCAAGGGTCCAGATCAGATGATCAAAGATGTGCTCCACCAACTGCTGCCACAAAGGGTCCAATGGTACGAGATGAAGATATTTTTAGCCTTATTTTATGGTCTCACGCAAAAGGAATGGATAAACAAAGAGTTATTTTACAAAGAGATCAAAACAGAGACACTGAATTTGGACTAAAGAACCTTTTGCAAAGTAATGCTTTGTTGGAATTTAAAAATTCAGAAAAAGAAAAAGAAAACCACTAATTTCTATGGATTTTTATTTTTTTTCCTAAAAAGGAGGATGTATAGCACTGTAATATAGCTTAAAATGTTTTTAGAATGATGTACAATGTAATTCAGTAGTACAGTAGTAAGGAATAAATGTTGCTCTGACACTCACTTGTTGGAGGGTGGAAGTGTCCCAGAAGGTGCTTCAACCACTCCTGTGATTATTGCCTAGGATTCTGTTTTCTGGCAACTTTCATTAGATTCCATTAATGGTGTTTGTAAAATAGAAATTTAAATGATTCCTAAACTAGAATTTAATTCTCTTGCTGAGGTAATTTTTTAAACTCTTGACAATGACTTTTTAAATATATTTAACCATGGATATAGTAGGATATAATGCTACTTAGGAAAAATAATGTACTCGACCAATGTAAAAAAGCCATCTAAAGTAGATGTATTTAAAAAAAACTAGGCATTTTTTTCTCTACGAAAACATATTTTCAGTATTTAGGCCAAAGCCAAATAAAAGAAATAAACATTTTAGCATAAAAAAATGAGATTTTATTGTCTCCTACTTTCCAGAATAAGAAGTTGAGAATAATAAACTTAATTAGAGTTTAGAGGGTTTGCAAATAAATGAGAATGTGGAATTAGAATGATCACTGAACTCACTGATATTTTCCCACATGTTATAATATATAGCCCAGGTATTCCTGTTGTAGTCCATGAACCATTCAACTCGCCTGAAAGCAGAAGTGAATGCACATTCTCAGGCTTGTACTGGACTTAGTGAACTGAGTCTGTACTTTAACAAGATCTCCAAGTGATTCCTATGTAATTTAAAGTTTGACAGCCACTAAATAATCCCTTCATGACTGTTAGACTGTTATAAGCATGATAAACATCACTCTCCTATTTCATTTCTTCCTCTCTGTCTTCATTCCTCTTATGACTCATGAGATAAAAAGAAATTTTTTTCTAAATAATAGATTTATAAATGTATTTTTAAGAAAAGCATGCAACTTTCTAAAACATTAATAGAGCCACCTATTTGTAAATTGATCCATTCCATTCCATCATTCCAGATGTGGAACACCTATAAAAACTTAAATTGTTCAACAAACATACCAATTGTGGTAACTTTGAGAGAATATGTGATTAGTATGTTCACAGAATTGAATGTTTAATACTTAATGGGCTAGAAAAAATCATCTTTATAAAACTACAGGGAAAAACATGGAAAATATTAATATTTATATAAGTAGCTTTCCTTCAATAAGAAAAATAGATGAATGACTCCTATAGAAATAAGCAAAGAAAATGAGCAGGGAACTCTCAAAAAATAAAAAGTGAAATAAATGTTTGCAAAAGGGACAAAGAAATTGAGCCCTTCAAAAATGAAAATGAAAGTCATATTGAGCTTCCTTCATGGTATCACTGAATAGGATCCAAGAAGTTTACCCCGAAGGGCAATGGCAATCTCAACTCGACCCTTGGCCTTGACTTACTCAATAAAAATAAATTTGGGGGAATATCAGAAGAAGTACAAATATTTATTTAGAAAAACAAGGAGATTATATAGAAATGTAAATAAGAGTTAGATATACACTCAAGAGGAGAAGGGGTGCAGGAGCTTGAGACTGAGATTCACTTTAGGGGTAATGGCATCATCTTTTTAAAAGAAATTTTGTAGATAGTGAACATGAGAAGTGGCAAGGGGTGGGGGCAAGGGGATAATCTATCTGTTGAGCTCAACACTTAATCATGGAGCATGGGGTTCATTACAGTTGGACCTGCTCCTCTCAGGGTCTCTATGTTGGTGTCATTCAGCCAACACATAATGTGTAGAATATACTGATGAGCCTCTAATGATGTTTTTCCCTTCACTTTATTTAGTCTAAAATAAATATTATGAAAACTAGCAATATGAACATTATTAATATGAACATTAATTTGACACATAATACTTTAAGATTCAAGTTCTTTTAAACAATTTATTTCTGGAGGAGAATAATCTTGGGGAGTAAAGGTGAGGGTGCTAATAACAGCTTCTCAGATTTAAATTTGCAGTTTCTTTGTTGGTTTCCATTCTACTTATACTTGTTTATTCTGCCTGTACCTCAAGGTGTATAGAACCATGTTTTTGTGTTCTTAGAAAATTTCAAATGTGTTTATATATTTTATATTAAACTAGTAAAGTCGTTTTTTAAAAAAAAGGTGTTGATGAGTCTAATAAGTGACTTGATATTTAACTCATTAAGAAATGTCCCTAATGGATTCTCAGTAGGTACCCTGAGAAAAATAATCCCCAATACCATTAGAAGGCAAGTTAAAACATGAAAGTGTCCACAAGAAAATATTGTGCATCTTTCATGTGCAAACAGACGTCCCCACTTCCCATTGGGGGGTGTTACTTACACCTGGGCCTTCAAGCATCCCCTGATGAGAACTCTCCCCTCTGGATACTTCAGTGTTTCACTCTCAGATCACTGCCAATATCTAATTCCAGCCTTACCATCAGTACAACCCCAAACTGATGAACAGAAACTCTAGGTGTATAGCCACCAGGCTGTGGTTTAGTAGGTCCTCCACGTGATTTCATAGCAACTCACCATTGGTAGAAAGAAACTGCTTTCATTCTAAATTTTCAGGAAGTGTTGGTCAGACACATTTTTCCAGCCCTGGTTCCAGGCAAGAGAGAAACAATTACAGTAATTATATGACAAGCAATAATACTTCCTTGAACATATGAGGAGGAATCTTCAGTCTTGAGGAATTAGGAAAAATGTTGTAGGAAATTAATGTCTAAAGTGAGACCTGTAGAGTAAATAAGAGTGAATCAACAGCCAGGAAAAAGGGTGTTTCTGATGAAGCAAAAGCCACATGCAAAGCAGAGTTTGAATTTTAACATATAAAACAGAGTACCATGAAGGCTTTTAAATAGGGGATTACCCAATACAAAACATCTTTAGAAGCATCATTCAGACAATGCACTGGGTTGTGGCCAGGCATGAGTGGAAACCAGAAGGGCTACTAGGAGATGATTGCTGTAGTTTAATTAAGAAATTACAGTGGCAGCTTGGATAGAAGAGAAGCAGCAGCTTAAGGAGCTGTTTAGGAGATAGGATGTGTGTGATTTGAATCATCAATGTCCCACAAAACCTCTCAAAGCTCCCTGGTACAACAATGTTCAAAGGCAGGGTTTTCAGGAAATGGTTGCATTATGAGGACTGTAATTTCACCAATGGATTAATCCACTGATGAATTCATAGTAGAATAAATTTTTGGGAGAACTGGAAACTGTAAGATATGGGACCATAAGGCAGTAGGTCCTTGGAGATCTGTCCTTGAGGACTATAGCTTTAACTTAACCCCCCTCCCCATATCTGTCTCTCCCCTCTCCCTCACCTTCCTTTCAACTAAGAAGTGATCAGATTCACATCACTACATACTCCCCACCATGATGTTCTGCATCTTAGAAGCCAAGAGTAATGGGGCCAAATCATAAGTCAAATTAAATCATCCCTCTTTCTAGTTGATTCTCTAGGTAATTTGCCAGAGCAATGGATATCTGGCTAACATAGGACCCATAACTAATAAAGGGCATTGTGGAGGGTGCATCCAGGTTTCCAACTTAGAAGAAGGCATTTCATTTCTTTACAGAAATATCACAGGTGGAGAGAATAAAATAAAAGAGTGGTGTGCAGAAGACACTACTTCAATTTTGAATCCATTAAACTTTATGTGTGTTTTGGACATACATACACAGAAGGGATCATTAGACATGTGGGTGTTGAAGATAGAGCAGAACAAAGCAAAGAAAGGACTTCAAGCTCTCTTCAACAGCAAAATGTCAAAAAGTAAAAACTGAAAACATGACCTCTATATTTCATGATAAAGGTGCCCTCACAGAACTTAGGAGAGAAGTTTTGGTGGAATCCTGAGCCAGCCCCTGAATGATACAGGAACAAGGGTGTGGCAGAGATGGCTTTGGGAAGAGGCAACTTTCCTTGGTGAGGCAGAAGATGGCAAGAAGGGTACAGGCATGTGGGAACTCTGTATCCTAAAGAAAGGTGCACCCAGAAGGAGGGATTCATGCTGAATTATTTCACTAAATTTTAAGTTTTTGAAATCCATCCATACTTTGCATCTATCAATAATTCACTCCTTCATATTGCTGAAAAATAGTCTACCATATGAACATACTATGACTTCTTACTCAATCTTCAATTAGTAGATATTTGTATTATTTTGAGTGTTTGGCTGCTGGCACACTTACAGTTTTGTCAAGTATTTTCTCTTTTGGTGTATTTTAATTTATTTTTCTGTGCTCTACATGTAGGAGTAAAACTACTTTTACACAGAGCCAGTTAATTTTTTTTTCATACCTTGAATTAAACTAAGTGGTGCTTAACAAATGAGCCAAATCCCCATCTCCTTATTTTTTATTTTGAAACAGGATCTCACTAAATTGCTTAGGGCCTTGCTAAGTTTGTGAGGCTAGTTTTGAATTTTGGATCATGCCTCTGCCTCCAACCAGTTAATTTTTATAAGAAAGTTAATAATAGTTTTCTACCTATGTTGCAAATTTTTTTAATGAACAAATACTATTCCATGTGCACATATACAACATATTCTTTATTCATTCATCAAAATTTCAGGCTTTAAAAAATTAGTGGAATATGGTGCACACACACGTAACCCTAGTGGCTTAGGAGACAGGCAGGAGGATCACAAGTCCAAAACAAGACTCAGCAATTTAGCAAGGCCCTAAGCAACTCAGCAAGAACCTGCTTCAAAATAAAATATAAAAGAATATCTGGGTTTAATTGTCCCTGGGTTCACTTCCTGGTTTAAAAAAAAATTGTGATAAATTTAGATAAATCTACATATAGAAAGTGACAAGGAAAAGGTAAATATGAAATATAAGTATTACACATTGTAATTCTATACACAGGAAAATTTTAAAAAATAATTGATATAATAAATATCCACAAGAGAGTTGCATAAGATCATTAATTTTATAAAACATTTCAAATTATTATTCATTCTTTCCTTCATTTATTTCTTCTCAGAAATCATAAATAGGAACTCAAAACTGTTATAAAAACAAAGAAATAGCTTTTCTCTCTAGCAAGATTAAGCCCCTTCTGTTATAGCATTTACAATTTAGTTGGGATTTCAGTGGGCATCAGTAGGTAGATACACATGCAAAAGTTAGTTATTAATCCTCTTTGAAATATTTTCTTTCCTACTGAGGAAATGAGACTTAATAGAATCAGCCAAAGTAATTGTTAGAAGGTAGTAAGTAGGTTGCTTTCAACTTAGGGATGTAGTTTTTTTATTATTATTATTACTATTATTACAGCTACTCTGTAGGAAATGTTGCATGTGATCTCAAAACTCAGTATCATAAAACATGATTACAAATAAGTAAATCTTTCAAATATAATGCCTTGTGAAGCCAAGAAAGTATAGAAAACATCATCCTTAGGTATAATAGAAGGAATAAACTGGAAAGTTATTTTCTAAAAGAACATCAAAATACCATTTATATTCTTGGCTAAATATGTTATATTGTTCTTTGTCTAATTAGCCTGATCCAGCTATTTCCCACATTCACTAATGGCAATATGTGATTGCAAGGCAAATTTTTGCTCTAAATTTCACTTTTTCATGTCATCTTCAAAGTCCCCTATAAAAACACTCACACCATAGGCATTTTTCTTGCTTGTAAAACTTACTCTTTCCAATAACTATGCCAATTACTTTTAAAAAACACTGTGTATACATTGCAAACAGAAAAAGCTATTCCCTTAATTCCCAGGAAATCACCCTTATTGATTGAATTTCTGTTTATAGACACTGTGCAGAATGTTAGCATGTACAAGACTAACAAGAGTAAAAACTTTCTTAATCCTCTGAAGTAGGGGTCAAGAGCTCTTTGATTCATTTTTATCTGGAGTCAAATGAGAAAAGCAACCAGTTTGCTTAGATAACTGATCAAAAATTGATCAAAACTGATCCTCAAGATCTACACCTAAATAAATTCTACTGAAAAACTTTTCCTTGGATATTTAAATGTGATGTGTTCTTTGTTGTATACTAAAAAGGAAAAGAAATGTGATCTGATTTTGTCACAAGTATTTGGCAAACTTGGAATCTTTTCTAGAATTTTTAAAATTCATTAACTTAAAACCCATTCTAAATATTTTCTTTTTGCAGTTAACTAAGGAAATACATTTATTTTACAACTTTGCACTCTTCAGTAGCTGATGTTTTAGAAGTAAGATATTATTGACATGTTCATACTTGTTTCTGTTTTATTTTACCCAATGGTTATTTTCTTTGGTTCTTATGCTTTTTCACATGTCCTCATCATTTTTCTCCTCACATTTTTTTCTTTCCTTTTTCCTTTTTCTTTTTGATTAGGATTTAAATTGCTCTCAAATGATTCAGTGCAAGAATTAGCTCATACTTTTACATTGTTACACAAAAAATGATAATTGTATTCCTCAATTATGCCTTAGTTCCTTGCTTGTAGTTATATAGAGTAATCACTTCATTAGTTTAATATATGCAAATATTCTCTTTAATTTCCCCAATATGAGATTTATATAATTTAGAATAATTATTGTCATGAATAAACAAGTATTTTCCAATATAATATGCCTGTACTTCTTAATCCCACTGCCTTCTTAGAAATCAATCCACCTCCCCATGACCAAAAAAATAAGCAAATGAAATGAGTATGGTTCTAATATTTTCATATATATTGAATTAATCTTATGTAACTCAGTAATTGAGAAATTCTAGCATATAGGGGGAATATTACATTTTTGTCTAGTTTGTCAACATACGGTTTCTGGTTTTCTATCCAAAAATTAATTTTAAGACATCTCTGATTGTTTTGATGGTATTTTTAGAATTTCATATTAGAATGTGTTCACATGAGTTTAGTACCTTTCAATAGTGATACACGCATGATTTTTACCATATTATTTTCTGGCACATTACCAAGCACTGTAATAATTTAACAATCATTCTTTTGTAGATTTAGTGTATTGCAAATAAAATAGATTTCTTCAGAAAAGTAACCTATGTTTAGGCATTCTTTAATTCACATTCAGGGCCTTTTCTACTGCATTTTGCGTGTTAGGTTTAGTTGACCCTTATTTTCCACCTGACATAATAGTTGGTTCTCCTTTGATGCAGTTCTGTGCTCTCATAATTGTCCGGTTAAATTTCTGATCAATGTAGTTTTGAATTTACAGATCACCCTGCATTTATTCTGCTTACTATTCATTTCTGCTGACATAAGTATTTTTTTAAATATTTTTCACATCTTTTCTCTGATGTCTAGCATACTGATATGACACCATAAATTTCTTCACTTTCAAATTGTTTGAGCATCTTTCCTTGTATATGTAGAGTATCAAAAATAAATATACCTTTAAGTGCAAATAAAATGCTTGACTAAAACAAAAAATATACAGGTTAGATGAAAAGCACTGGAAAAATTAGAACACATATAGCCATTTGTTAGCTCTGTGAACATGAGCAATTAAATTTTTCAGTCTCAATTTCCTCTTAGAAAATATAATGAAAGGAGTAGGTACATAAAATCTGGAAGAAGATTTGAATGAACAAAGCTGTTTAATGTAAAATGCTTAGATTATCTCACATGTATGAGTGTCTTGTCTTTATATAAATATTGCTTTACTTATAATACTGACAATATTTATAAAACCACTGAGATGTTTTGATGTGGGAAGAACATTCAGCATGTGCAGAAATGTTGTAATGGAATGTAACTCACAGGAGGTTAAATTACATGAAAGTAATTTCAATATTATTTAAAGTGAAAGCACATTTTTCTTGGAAAAGTAAATTTCAGTAGACCTGGGAGCAGTGTATGACAACAACGTCCATATGAATAGAACTAGTAGAAAGAGAATATGTAAGTTTCTCTGACAAAGGGACAATCAGTTTGCATTCAATGGAGAAAATAAGTGTTGCAAATAAGAAGAGTTGAAGTGTCTTCATTTGATTTTGAGACAAAAGGGGATTTGGGAGATTAATTTTTTACAGAATAAATAAAGAGGATTGATGTTTTTAAGTGTTAGTTTGTGTTCTGGATTCCTGGAGTAACAACATAATGGGCATTGTATAAAAAAGTTTATGCACAATTTACATGATTAGGAGGAATAGAATTTGTAGATACAAAGGCATTGGTTTTGTTTTGAAAGCAGTGGAGAAGTACAAGAATGTAGTGCACTCATCTTTCCACTTTCTCTAAAGCCAGTCTGAAATAGAAAATTGTTTTTGCAAGAATGCATTCAGGAAATGCACATAAAGTGAGGGGATGGGGATAAAAAATACTAGTTATTTCAAATATGGGAATAGTTTGAGAAACACAGAAATAATATTAGAAAGACATTTGGTAAATACTTATTGTTTGTTGGGCTAATATTTGTCTGATACATAATAATGAAATGAAAATTATATAGATTATAAATACTTAAAAATCAGTGATTGACTCATAAGTGTTATGCTTTATTCTTAACTAACAAATACATAGACATGTTTTGTGGAATCTAACCAATTGAGTGAAGTCAACATCCCACATTATTAAATACTATGAAAAAAAATACAAAACAGTAATAAAATAGAAAACAATAAAAATATCTAGGTGGCTTATCAATTTAAGAATATCACCAAAATTATACCCAGGGAATGTTACTATTTAGTTTTGATAATATGAAACAGCAGTTTATGAAAGAAGCCTTTTGTATGATCTGATACTTATTTGCCAGGTAAGTATTTGCTTACCTATTAAACTCCATGATTTTTCTTTCATAAACAGAACCTTCAAGTTGAACATTGAACTTACAAAGTGGAAATTTTTAGAGTGTCAACCTTGTTCTGTTTCTTAATCACTTAATAATATTATCTCAAATATTTCCTTGAAAAAGCAATAAATTTGAAGTTATTAAATAATTTGGGTAGCATTTATTATTGTGTTTAAAACCATTATACTAATACAAAAAATGTCTGCTCTATGAGAACATAATCATAGGGGTTGAGTGGTAATTTAGTAGACAATAGGAAGGGTTTTTCTTAGAGCTGCTTTAAAGGATACTAGCTATATGTATCTTGGAACAGGCTTTCAAAACAACTGTAGCAAAAAAGTGATAAAAATTTGGTTGTTAGAGTCTTCATGTCATAAATTAATCTATTCAATTTATTTATACATAATACTAAAATATTTGTATAGATATTTATAGCACATTCATGCTCTTGAAGAGAAAATATATCAAAGGAGAAGTTCAACTAGAATGTTTCCCTTCTATGCTCCTCTCTCTCCTCTATAGAATAATAGAGATGAAATATGCTAGTATTATTTCAACATTCTTAGAGCATCTGACTCTTCTTCTTTAATCTAATACCCTGTTAATAAGATATCACATAGTATTTTTTCTTTAGTTCTTTTTGTATTATTTCTCATTCATGTTTACCAAACAACATGTGATGTGATATGAGAAAAGAAAAATTAGATGAGCACTAAAGAGCATAATATACAACATCTATTGATGCATCCAAGGTAACATTATATTTGTGGAGCAAGAACATCAAGGAGCACTCATTTGATAATGGACAAAGGAAAATGCTTATCAAATAAAGCATGTGAGGACTAGAGAAATATTTTCATGAGAAATAACATGAAGACCATTCTTTTATCCCAAATCTGTTAATGATTGTTAAACTCTGATTATAGTCTTTGGAATTAATTTCAAATAATCCAACACCTCTGAGAATTAGTAAGGGTTCAGTATTATTCATTAATTAGGATAGGGTACTTCACAGCTCAACAGAAAAACAATGGCAGCATAATGTGAGCTTTTGAACACTGGGTTCATGTTCACTGACTGGAGAAAATGCAGAGGCATAATACAGAAAAAAATTCATCATTCTCAGGAAATCCAAGCTTTCTCTCCCATTGCTACCATACATACCACAGTCACCACCACGTCTCATCTAAACTCCTGACCTGGCAGTTATCTTCCCTGTTTCCATTACTGCCTATGCCCAGTCTGTTCTATTCACTATGCTTCAATCAGTTCTCTCTTTAATAATAAATCATATTATGCCATGCACCCCATTCTGGAATCACTCCTTTGCTTTCTGACACATTTTAATATATACTTCAAAATCCTATTGAAGAGATAACAGCAAGACATAGACACACTCTGAAATCTGTTACAGCTCTTTGCTTCTAGGTACTCTGAGATTCTCCCCTGACCCACACTAAGGAGCGTTTGCAATTTTTATTTATACATTTATTTTTCTGGTAATTGGGATTAAATCCAAGGAAGAATATCCATAGCACTTAGACACATTCCAGTCACCCCACCTTTTTAAAATTCTGAGACAAGATTTCTCTAATTTTCTTAGGGTCTTGAATCTATAATGCTCCGGACTCAGCCTCCCAAGCAGCTGGTATTGCATTTATGTGCCACCACACACAGCTAAGGAGTGTTTTTTATCAGCACATTTGTATTATTCCATCCATATAAAATGCTCTCAAAGCTTTGACAGCAATGGTATTGGTATTGATAGTACCCTCTGCCTTCATTCAGTCCTCTATCCAAGATAGTTTTTCATATTATTCAGCCAGCCTAATGTACCTTTCTAAGACACTTCTATGACCTTTTCTAATCTAGTTTTTCAGTGCACTTCTTACTGTAAAACATTTTGTATGTGTTTGCTAATTTCTTTCTCATCCAGCAAACATAAGCTATATGCAGGAAGGGGCCTTTTTGTGAATTTCAGGGTCAAGAAAGTTTTAGGACCTTAAACACCTTTTTTGTTTTGGAATGAATGAAAACAATGGATGATAATTTGAAATAATTCTACTTGTATTATTTCAAGCACAAATAGGTCAACAATGACCCTCCACTATAGTTTATTGATGGAGGAAACAGTCTATATATGTGTGAATATAGTGTTCACTGACCCAATTGAGCTACTCAGCACTTAAGTTGTGGGATAGTGCAACTGAGGAATTGCATTTCTAATTTCCATGAATTACATTTAAATAGCTACATGTCTACAATTTTAGAAAGTACAGAATAAAAAATCATAGGTGAAGGGGTATAACTAGATCTATTATTCTATCATATTGACACAAATATTTCATGTGGTTAAAATTAAAGAAACTGGAAAAGGCAAGAGCATAGAATAAATCAGACATAAGTTTCTTATGTTTATACATGAATGTGCCACCAATGAAAATCCACATCATGTCCAATCATGGTATTCAAATAAGTTACATTCCATGTATGTATATGTCAAAAAATACTCTACTCTCATGTATATCTAAGATTAAAAATTAAAAGTAAATAAATTTTTAAAAAATTAAACTTGGAGAGTAGTGCCTGCCTATAATCCCAGCCTTGGAAGTGTGAGACAGGATGATGGCAAGTTCAAGAACATCATCAGCAACTTAGTAAAGTCCCAAGCACTTAGCAAGACCTGTCTCTAAATAAAAAATAGAAAGGGTTTAAATGTACCTCAGTAGTTATGTGCCTTTGGGTTCAATTCTTGGTTAACCACCCCCCTGAATTTAAATAATCTTCTTTAATTTTTCTCTAACTTGAAATGAGTGTCCAGGTATTTCTACATTATAAAAAAATTTTTCATGAACTCCAAGTAGCTTGCTTTTGGTCTGGCAATATAACTCAGGTGTAGAGTACTTGCCTAGAATACATGAGATCTTGGGTTTGATCATCAGCATTACAGAAAGAAAAAACCGCATTGCTTTGATTTGGCTTACAATTAATTAATGTAATATTGGGAATTATGATCCAATATGAACATAAAACATACAAGTTTTTAAACTATTGAGAATAAAGAAAAATAAAATAATACGATATATTTATTTTCATATCAAAACTAATTTATAAAATACTTAATTCTATTACTGGCAGATATTTTAGATGGATTTATTTAAACAACTGAAAATAACAACTTTGTCCTTTAATTTTACAAATATGAATTTCCCAATGAAATATTCAGGTGCAGGTTATATGTGTCTCATATATAGAAACTTTCAATTGTTATTATTTACAATATTATGAAGTAGGAAATACTCTCAAATCAGAGTCTCATGAATTTACATAAAGTAAATTCATAAAGTAAAGAAGAAGAAAACATATGTAGCTGTTTTTCAGGTATGCTCCAAGTCAGGATTTGCATTTTATTTACAAAATATAATGCATTTTTTCCCAAAGTACAATGTATTTTTAACTTGCAAACTTTTACTTCCCTACTTTTATTTTTTGTGTTAACAGGCCTTAAACTACTTTATTTTCTTTTCATAATAATTAATTTGTAGCCCTTCATATTAGGAGTTTCTCCTCAATTAATAGGCTTCAGTTTTACTCATGTGATGGATTCATGACCTGAAGTGTTGAACATATTTTTTTTGGCATGTGAACATGTGAATGTGTTAGTGCCCTAGATTTTCATTGGTGTTATTGTTCAGTGATTAGATATTGATAAAGATGTAAATCTAACTTACTTTTCCACATTTCATCTGGATGCTACATCCAGATAAAATCAAGAATTAATAAAATGCAGATTAAAAAAGAGGATTACATTCAATGTCTGTGATAACATAAGTATTTGAAAGAGAATAATTAGAAGATACTCATTCTCCATTGAATTCTGGGAGACCATATCTTGCTTTTCTTGGCCACTTCTTATCCCCTTGAGTCTTGGGAAGGTCTGTTTTCACTTTTTACTACTTAGAGAGATTAGAATGGAAATATCCCATTTGGAAAATTAGCCAGAAGTTGGAGCATTGAATCATGATTCTTACAAGACTACGCATCAAACCTGATGTTTCTGGAAACACCAATTCATCTATTTCTCAGTTGCTTTTTCAAGACAGTCACCACAAACACCCTGCCACCTCTACCCAGTCTCACTAGAGGAAGCTTTCTGAAGTTCTCAGCCAGCAATACATCCTTCAGTTCTGTGAATGTCACAAGGCTCTTATGGATGGGGATGAATCAGTTCACCCCAGAAATCAGATGGAGTTTATCTGCCATGATGCACTGTCCAGCTCTGGGCTACTCTGATCATCACTTTCCAATGCTTCCCACAATGTGCTTCATGGGGCTGGGTCAGTCTAACATGAGAGACAGGTTAGGCTAGTGTTTTTTATTCCCCATGACTCCATTTTCTCATGCAGGATGGATTTGGCCTGCTCTACCTGGTATGGACATTGAAGACTCTCATAGCCATAGGAGTTCCTTCCTATACAGTTGTATTCTGCCTTCTGAGCCTCTAGTTCCTCTGAACTTTCCAGAGCCCTATGCCAAGCCATCACTTTGTGCCAGCAACTTCTTTTCCTCTATCCACCTTCCCTGGAAAAGCCTGAGCCAAATGTGAATTTGGAAGCTTTTCAACACTTCCTCTGGGATCATTCCATCATTTCCTATTCTACAGAAAACATGATCTCCACCATATTAACCTAGAGAATCAGCCTGAGAGGACTGGGAGAAAAAATTGACATAGTGAGCAAGTTAAAGATTTTAGCTGGAAACCCATGCTCTGAGAGTTCATCTTTCTTCATCTTTCCCATCAATGGCTTTGAACTTGACCTGTACCTTTCCCATGAATCCAAAATTCTATAAGCACAATTAACTGATCTTTCACTCAGTTTTATATGCCAATAATGGATGACATGCATCTTGAATCTTCCAGCATCTCTTTCATGAAATAAGAGTTGCTTTCTCATAGTTCATATTAGAAAGATATAAAATATACTACAGCAATCCAGAAAAAAAAGAAGAAATTCATTCTCTGAAATCATAAAATGTCTATTGAACTAACATTTTAGTAATTACATAGGGTAGAACATGTACAAATCAAACTTCAAGTAAAACTTACATCCAAAGAAGATTGACATAATGCTTTAAATTTTATTTCATTTTGTATTATTGTGGCCATGCATATTGCATCAATGATGGTGTCCTATTATTTGCATTGACACTTTCTACCAAATGTATCTTCCAGCTTCTTCCCAGTAAAGTTAATAGGTTTCTCTTTATCATTATCTCCTCAAAAGTTTTCTAAATAATCTGTATAAACCACCAAATTTTATACAGAATCTCTTCTTTATTTTCAATTTCTATTCATATATGACTTGCTTTAGAGAAGACATACACCCCCCTTTTTTTTACTATATTGTCTTTGTAACTGGAGGTTAGAAAAAAACCATATTTTTATGTTTTTATTATATTCCTCCTCAAGCTCAAAGACATATGAATTCTAATTTCTCTATATTTTCAGTAAAAGAATCTTATTTTAGGTGCATTTAAATTCTGAAATATAGCTCAGAGATGATAAGTGAAAAATATCAAAGAAAATACAAGACTCAGAAATTGTAACTCTTTATATTCTGTCTTCAATCTGTGTATCTCAGTACTTTCATAAACACAAAGCATCAACCCCAAGTTGATTTATAATTTTACACAATTTGAATGTATTTACTTACAATTACATAAAAATTTGTCTGTTTTATTAGCCATTTTGAAATATGTGCTTCATTGTATCATTTGATCAAATTGATTTCATGGGCTTCTCAACTTGTTTCCAGTACTCTTCTCAGTTATAGTAACTATCAATAACTACTCTAAAAATTCTTTTTAATTTCACACTTTATATTTTATGTTCTTTTTTACAAATTACAGGCCAGGCAGACTTGCAAAAAAGCCAGGTATACCATTAATTGGATGTTTTACAAAATCCCCTCAAAGACAAAACTATTACCAATCTCAATAGATTATTCTGGGTATATGAATTAAGATATGAAACACTCTTGGAGTGATATATATATATATATATATATATATATATATATATATATATTTGAAATGATCAAAAGTATTTTTGTTGCTACTTATTATTGTAGCATATTGTAGCAAGATTCACTGGCCATTTAAAATATTTGAATACAAATTCATCAATATACTCTTCCTTTAGTGTTCTGCCTCATTGCTATTCAAGAGGATTTCTTGGACCTGTAGCATTGGTATGACTAGAGAACATGACACATAATCAAAAACCTAAATCTCATGCCAGGACTTCTGAATTTGTCTTCATACTGCAACATATACAATCCATATTTGTGCTCATTAAAATTTAGGAAGTATTCTTCTAACTCACTATAAATTTCTCATTTGAGAAATATAAATAACTTATTTTTTAAAATATAAATATAGCCCCCAAATATATATTCTTATGTTTATCTTAATTTTACATTTAAATTCACAAAAGTGTAGCATATACACTAATTTTTTACTTAGATCATCCCCTTTTCTCAGAGTTAAATATTAGTCAACCATGCTTCATTAAAAAAATCACCCCAATTAGAATGGCAATTATCAAGAATACAAGCAACAACAGGTGTTGGCGAGGATGTGGGGAGAAAGGTACACTCTTACATTGCTGGTGGGGCTGCAAATTAGTGCAGCCACTCTGGAAAGCAGTGTGGAGATTCCTTAAAAAACTTGGAATGGAAACACCATTTGACCCAGCTATCCCACTCCTTGGCCTATACCCAAAGGTCTTAAAATCAGCATATTACAGAGATACAGCCACATCAATGTTCATAGCTGCTCAGTTCACAATAGCCAGATTGTGGAACCAACCTAGATGTCCTTCAATTGATGAATGGATAAAGAAAAGGTGGTATATATATATACAATGGAATATTACTCAGCCATAAAGAACGATAAAATTATGGCACTTGCAGGCAAATGGATGAAACTGGAGAATATCATGCTAAGTGAGATAAGCCAATCTCAAAAAACCAAAGGAAGAATGATATCGCTAATAAGTGGATGATGACACATAATGGGGGGTGGGAAGGTTTAGTGTTGGGGTTGGAGTTTGGTTTAGGGACTGGGGCAGGAATGGAGGAAGGAAGGACTGTATAGATGGAGGGGAAGGGTGGGAGAGGAGGGGGGAAGGAAAAAAATGGCAGAATGAATCAAACAACATTACCCTATGTAAATTTATGATTACACAAATGGTATGCCTTTACACCATGTACAGACAGAGAAACAACATGTATCCCATTTGTTTACAATAAAAAAATTATCTTATTGAATAATTTACATACCTCACCTATGTGAGAGCCAGATTTCCTAACTTACATTGTGTCAAAGTAAAAACTCTCTCAATGATCACATGACCAATGTGCCATTTATACACTTATACTTATTTCAGGATCCTTTGAGATCCAGGGATGTGCCCATTGATTTCTCTCAAGATGAATGGCAATGCCTGGACAGAAGTTATACACAGATGTGACACTGGAGAACTGCAGAAACCTGGTCTTTCTGGGTGAGTGAAATTTCCCATAAGAATTTTTAAATCACTATCAATATTGAATGTCCTTCCTTTGTAGAATATGTCTTGGTAGTTTCTGCTGTGCATGAGTGAGTTGTAGATATTTTAATGGAATAGATTGGAAAATTATTGATATAGATAAGAAAATATTAATTACATTTTTTATGCCTACCCTCATTCTTTCTTGATAAGATATACACCCCTGACTTCAGACTTGTCATATAATTCAACAGTACATAATATTGTAAATTACACCTTAAAGTCCAATGTATTTCCTTGTCTTTGATTAGTTCTCTTTACACGTGATAGTTGAAAGTTGTGCTCAGAATTTTTAGACTGAAACCTATCTTATATATTCTAATGGGCCTGTCAGAAGACAACATTTGTAGAAATAATTACCCAGAATTTGGTATTACACTAATGGACACTGTAGGTCATGAGGAGCAGTGATTAAAGGGTGAATTTCTAACACTCATTCCATTTTCAAATAAAATATTCTCTCTCTCTCTCTCTCTCTCTCTCTCTGAGCCATTCCATGTCACATTTCTGGACCTAAGGAAAGATTCATGGAAAGCAGTAAGACAAGAGACAGTAGCTGTTTTGTTCAACTTCTTTGCTGCTCTGACCAAGAGACCTTACAACACAATTTTAAGGAGGAAAAGTTTACTTGGAGCTCATAGTTTCAGAGGTCTCAGTTCATAGAAAGCCAGCTCCATTCCTTGGGGTTTGACATGAGATATAACATCATGCTAGAAGGGTTTGGTGGAGGAAGGTGGCTCATGTAATAATAGGATAGCTGAGAGATATGGACTCCATAGGCCAGATAGAGATGCAAAATGTATGCCCTAGAGGTGTACCTCGAATAATCCACCCACTCCAGGCACATCCTGCCAGACTACAGTAAGCTACTCTGCTCAGTTATTTCTACCAAATGATTAATTTGCTGATTGGGTTAATGCTCTTATAACCCAATGATTTCACCACTAAACCTTTTTGAATTGTCTCACACATAAACTGTTGCAATATTCTTCACAGACAAACTGTAAGATTTGCCATATAGATGGGTGGGTAGAAATGAATAAAATCAAAGATTACTGATGATAGTTTTAAATCTCAAGAAGGAAACCATATTTAACCTGTTAATTGAGAAGTTCTCATCCAACAGAAATAAATCTTCAGAAACCTAGTTGTATTTTTCTTGCAGTCACAGAAGGGCATGCCTTTCCCTATGCTTATTATTTTTTCAAACTATTTTAGACTCCTTCATTCTCTCAGTGATCCCTCAGTATATTCAAAGAAATAGATAAAGTACTTCACTTTGTCTGTTAGGGTCTGCATAGTTCGACATCTCTTTATTGGTTTTGAAGATCCTTAGAAATCCTGTTCACATTTGTGAATGTCTCTAGGTTAAGCCATTACAAAATATTAAAATTCTAAATAAGTTTACCTAATATGGTTTAAATATTTATTCACTCAAATTATCTCTTCAGGGCTCTCTATGAATTATTTTACTGGAATTTTAGTCAATATACTCTGCCATGTAATGAATGTTCCTTACTCACAATGCATTTTCTGTGTAAGTGTATGGTCATAACTGAAAAATAATAATATAGTGAAGGATTTTAAAAACAATATATTTATTGATGATTCTAAGAATTAATTTTTTAATCTTCTTGTGTGCACTTGTGTTCTATTGTTTATAAAAGGTTCTATATTCAGGAGTAGGTTTCATCCAATCAATAAATAATGTTTTTATTTTTGTAATCTTTGTATTATGATTCAACGTTCATTGTCTGCACTTCACATTTTGGAACAATGTAAGTTGAAAGATGCATAAAACATGTGCCTATGGTCAATTAAATTACATGTTTCACTTGCTTTTATAAATATTACTTCTGGTTTGTTTATGACTGTATATTGTGTTTGTTTCTTTACTCCATCTAAGTATTTGTGTAATCTATCTAAATAAATATATGTAGACCAATGTACCTAGATTGATGTTTGAGATCAGGGTTGTAATAATACTAAGACAAATCCCTAGTCTCTTTTTATTTTTATTTTGAAATAAGTTCTGGTTAAGGTATTTGAAGAGTATTCAAATTTGAAATTCTCCTTCCTCCACATTTTTGGCAGCTAGAATTACTGGCATGATTATCAACTATTTATTGACAAAACTGTTCTTTTGTCTAGAATAAAGACTAGCATTAAAAAAAAGCTTTTAATACTTATAAAATTCTGTTCATTTTCAATGCATTTTAAAAATTTAAATGCAATCAGACCACATAAAATTAAACTTACTCTTTCCATATTTTAAGTATTGCATAGTAGTTTTTTAAATTTATTTTATTGTAAACAAATGGGATACATCTTGTTTCTCTGTTTGTATATGCAGTACAGGCATACCACTTGTGTAATCATACAATTACCTAGGGTAATATTTTTTGATTCATTCTGTTATTTTTTTCTCTGCCACACCCCTCCCACTCCTCTTATCCCTCTATAGAGTCCCTCCTTCCTCCATTCTTGCCACCTTACCACCCCTAATATGTGTCATCATCCACTTATTAGTGAGATCATTCATCCTCTGGTTTTTTGAGATTGGCTTATCTCACTTAGCATGATATTCTCCAACTGCAGCCATTTGTCTGCAAATGCCATAATTTTATTGTTCTTTATGGCTGAGTAATATTCCATGGTATATATATACCACAGTTTCCTTTTGCATTCATCAATTGAGGGGCATCTCAATTGGTTCCACAATCCAGCTATTGTGAATAGAGCAGCTATGAAAATTGTTGTCGCTGTATCTCTGTAGTATGCTGATTTTAAGTCCTTTGGGTATAGACTGAGGAGTGGGATAGCTGGGTCAAATGGTCGGTCCATTCCAAGTTTTCTAAGGAATCTCTGCACTGCTTTCCAGAGTGGCTTCACTAATTTGCAACCCTACCAGCAATGTATGAGTGTACCTTTTTCCCCACATCCTCGCCAACACCTATTGTTGCTTGTGTTCTTGATAATCACCATTCTAATTGGGGTGAGATGGACTCTTAGGGAAGTTTTGATTTGCATTTCTCTTATTACTAAAAATGTTGAACATTTTTTCATATGTCTGTTGATTGCTTATAGATCTTCTTCTGTAAAGTGGCTGTTCATATCCTTAGCCCATTTGTTGATTGGGTTATTTGTATTCTTCATGTAGAGTTTTTGAGTTCATTATATATTCTGGAAATTAGTGCTCTATCTGAAGTATGAGTGGCAAAGATTTTCTCCCACTCTGTAGGCTCTCTCTTCACGTTGCTGATAGTTTCTTTTGCGGAGAGAAAGTTCTTCAGTTTGAATCTGTCCCAGTTATTGATTCTTGCTTTTATTTTTTGTGCTATGGGAGTCCTGTTAAGGAAGTCTAATCCTAAGCCAACAAGTTGAAGATTTGAACCTACTTTTTATTTTATAAGATTTCAAGGTCCTTGATTCATGTTGAGTTGATTTTTGTGCAGGGTGAGAGATAGGGGTTAAGTTTTATTTCTGCAGCATATGGATTTCCAGTTTTCCCAGCACCATTTGTTAAAGAGGCTATTGCTTCTCCATTGCATATTTTTGGCACCTTTTCTAGTATGAGAAAATTGTATTTATTTGGGTTTTTGTCCATGTCCTCTATTCTGTACCATTGATCTACCTGTCTATTTAGGTCTTTAAGCCATAGTATTATTTCATTTATTTGTTGATTTTTTCTTCTTTTATTGAATGCGCTCCATGAAATAAATTTTCCTCTAAGAACTGCTTTCATAGTGTCCCAGAGATTTTGTTATGCTGTTTCTTTGTTCTCATTTACCTCTAAGAATTTTTAAATTTCCATCCTGATGTCTTCTGTTATCCATTCATCATACAAAAGCCTAATATTTAATCTCCAGTTTTTAGAGTAGTTTCTGTTTTTTCTCTGTCATTTTTTTCTAATTTCAATCCTTTATGATGTGACAGAATACAAGGTATTATCTCTATCTTCTTGTATTTGCTAACATTAGCTTTGTGGCATAATATATGGTCTATTTTAGAGAAGGATCCATGTGCTGCTGAGAAGTAAGTGTATTCACTCTTTGTTGATGGTATATTCTTTAAATGTCCATTAAGTCCAAATTATTGATTGTGTTACGAAGATCTGTGTTTCTTTGTTCAACTTTCATTTGGAGAATAAGTCCAGTGGTGATAGAGGTGTGTTAAAATCACCTAGTATTATTGTCTTGTGGTCTATTTGATTTCTAGCATTAAGAAGGATTTGGTTGATGTATATGGATGATCATCAGTTTGGGGCATAGATATTTATGATTGTTATGTCTTGCTGATTTATGCTTCCCTTAAACAGTATGAAATATCCTTCTTTATCCCTTCTGACTAACTTTGTCTTGAAGTCCACAGTATCTGATATGAGGATGGATACTCTAGCTTTTTTGCTGTGTCCATGTGCATGGTACATTTTTCCCCATCCTTTCACCTTTAGTCTGTGGGTATCTTTTTCTATTAGATGAGACACTTGCAGGCAGGAAATTATTGTATATTTCTTTTTAATCCAATCTGCCAGTCTATGACTTTTGATTGATGAGTTTAGGCCATTAACATTCAGGGTTATTATTGAGATTTGATTTGTATTCCCCGTCATTTGGCTCTTTATTTTTCTTTTCTTTTTTTTTTTTTGACACAACTTGACTTCTCCTTTATTTGTTTGTTCCTTTAGGGTAGTTTCTCCCTTTAGTGATTTACATTGTTTTTTTCATCTCTTCCTCATGGAATATTTTGCTAAGAATGTTCTCCAATGCCGGCTTTCTTTTTGTAAATTCTTTTAACTTTTTTTTTTTCTTTTATCATGGAAAGATTTTATTTCATTGTCAAATCTGAAGGTAAGTTTTGTTGGGTATAAGATTCGTGGTTGGCATCCGTTTTCTTTCAGAGCTTGAAAAATGTTGTTCCAGGACCTTCTAGCTTTTAGGGACTGGATTGAAAAATCTGCAGACATCCATACTGTTTTCCCTCTGAATGTACTTTTATTATTTTCTCTTGCAGCCTTTAAAATTCTGTCTTTATTTTGTATGTTATGTATTTTCATTATAATGTGCCTTGGTGTGGGTCTATTGTAATTTTGTGTATTTGGAATCCTATAAGCCTCTTGTACTTGATTTTCCATTTCATTCTTCAGATTTGGGAAATTTTCTGATATTATTTCACTGAATAGATTGTTCATTCCTTTGGTTTGTTTCTCTAAGCTGTCCTTATTCCCAATATTTCTTAAATTTGGCCTTTCCATAATACCCCATAATTCTTGTAGATTCTTTTCATGATTTCTTACCATCTTCTCTGTTTGGTCAACTTTGTTTTCAAAATTAAATATTTTGTCTTCAGTACCTGAGGTTCTGTCTTTCAGGTGTTTTATCCTATTGGTTATGCTTTCTATGGAGTTCTTAATTTGGTTTATTGTTTTCTTCATTTCAAGGATTTCTATTTGTTTTTTTCATTACCTCTACCTCTTTATTGAAATATTTTTTGCTTCCTGTATTTGCTCTTTTAACTGCCAATTGTTGCATTCATTCAATGCCTGTATTTGCTCTGTCATCTCCTCATTTGCTTCCCTGATCATTTTGATTATGTTCATTGTGAACTTCCTCTCTGACATTTCTTCTGCCATGCTGTCATTGCATTTTATTGCTATACCATCTAGATTTGTTTGGGACATTTTCTTCCCTTGTTTTCTCACATCGTTCAGGTGTCTACCCTCTAATAGTGAAACTCTGGGATATAGGAGATTTCCTCTATTGACTAATCTTTTCTCTGTATATTTCCAATAACTCACTTCTTAGCCTTGAGTAGCCTGAAGTCTTGGAGGAACTTGATAATGTGGTGCTCCACTAAGAAGCTGGCCTTCTAGGGGTGGTGGCCTTCAGGTGGGGTATATTCCCCTGTGGATCTGAGCTGGTCCCAAGTCTCTCAATACCTCCTCTTCTAGGCTCCTGGGTCTTGTAAAAGGTCCTATAGCCTCCTCTAGGTTTCTCAGGAAGGAAGCTGCCCTTCCAATGATGAATGCCATGCCCTGAAGAGTAATTCAACATGCCTGCACCAGCCTATAAAGAAGCCTCTGGCTAACTATGTGATGGCAACAAACCTCAGCGCGGTGGTCTGGCAGGGTTGTTCAGTGAGGGTGTTTGTCTTTGACCTGTTGGTTGGGTGGGTTGGCTACCTGCTGCCCAGCTCAGCAAGGCAGGTGGGTTGGGTGCCTGCCTGCTACCTCCATGATGCAAGCAGCCTGACTCACCCGCCAGCTCACTCTCTGATTGAGTCCAAACAGTGATGGCACCAACCTAGGTGCAGGGGTCAGGCATGGTCATTCAGTTATGACGTCTGTCCTTGGCCTGCTGGCTGGGTGGGCTAGCTGCCTGACGCCTATCTCCATGATGTAGGCAGCATGACTCACCCACCAGTTTGCTCTGGGACTACTCAATAGTTTTATTTTTTTGCTTTTTATTTATTTTTTTATTATTGTATACAAATGGGATACATGTTGTTTCTCTATTAGTACATGGAGTCAAGGCATACCATTTGTGTAATCATAAATGTACATAGGGCAATGATGTTTGATTTATTATTTTTTCCCTTCCACCCCACCTCTCCCACTCCTCTTTTCCCTCTATACAGTTCTTCTTTCCTCCATTCTTACCACCCTCCTTAAGCCTAACCCTAAACCTAACCCAAACCCTAATGCTAACCCTTCCCACCCCCCATTATATGTCCTCATCCGCTTATCAGCGAGATCATTCATCCTTTAGTTTTTTGAGATTGGCTTATCTCATTTAGCATGATATTCTACAATTTCATCCATTTGCCTGCAAATGCCATAATTTTTTCATTCTTCATTGCGGAGTAATATTCCATTGTGTATATATGCCAAAGTTTCTTTATCCATTCATCAACTTAAGGACATCTAGGTTGGTTCCACAATCTGGCTATGGTGAATTGAGCAGCAATGAACATTGATGTGGCTGTATCTCTGTAGTATGCTGATTTTAAGTCCTTTGGGTATAGGCCAAGGAGTGGGACACCTGGGGCAAATGGTGGTTCCATTCCAAGCTTTCTGAGGAATCTCCACACTGCTTTCCAGAGTGCATGCACTAATTTTCAACCCCACCAGCAATGTATGAGTGTACCTTTTTCTCCACATCCTCGCCAACACCTATTGTTGCTTGTGTTCTTGATAATTGCCATTCTAATTGGGGTGAGATGAAATCTTAGGGTAGTTTTGATTTGCATTTCTCTTATTACTAGAGATGTTGAACATTTTTCCATATGTCTGTTGATTGCTTGTAGATCTTCGGTGAAGCGTCTGTTCATTTCCTTAGCCCATTTGTTGATTGGATTATTTGTATTCTAGGTGTAGAATTTTTTGAGTTCTTTATAGATTCTGGAAGTTAGTGCTCTATCTGTAGTATGAGTGGTAAAGATATTCTCCCACTCTGTAGGCTCTCTCTTCACATTACTGAGAGTTTCCTTTGTTGAGAGAAAGCTTTTTAGTTTGAATCTATCCCAGTTGTTGATTCTTGCTTTTATTTCTTTTGGTATGGGAGTCCTGTTAAGGAAGTCTGATCCTAAGTCAACAAGTTGAAGGTTTGGACCTACTTTTTCTTCTATTAGATGCAGGGTCTCTGGTCTTAATTGTAATTGTCTTGCAACATTTTTCTAGGTAATTTTCATCCTCCAAAATTAAATTCAGATTTTCAAGAAAAGAAAGTGCTAATTTGTCTCTCATCACAAACACCATTCCTTCTATTCAGTAGGTTTGATTACTTTATATGTCTCATATAAGTAGAATTATACAAGATTATTTCAGTAACCATAAAGCCTTCAAGGTGAATGTTCAGTATAGATGTTATGCAGATTTGCATCTTTTAGTCAAAGGGAGGGAAACTGATGAGCTACTTGTTTAAAATCCAACTTTTTTGCTTTATACAAAAGCATTCCATGGTCCCACATTTGGGTTTCTAACTCATTTTGACCAGGTATTTTTTGTGACAGAAACTCTTCTCTTTTCACATCTCCTTATCTGCAGTACTGTCTACTGTTCTCCTACTTCACAAAACACACAAAAACTCAACACCAAAGAGAAAATTTTGAATGCACATATGGATAAGCTTCTAATCCAACATTGAACTGTTGGATTAAGACATTGAACTAACACTTAACTTGAAGATCAATCAATGTCTTCAGATTTGTAAACTGCTCAGGTGTTATTTGGATATTCCTCTCACAAAGGGTTGGAGGCTACCATTGACTGACACCACTTTGTTTCTCTTTATTTCTTTCAAAAGCTCTTTTTCTGTTTTTGTGAGATTCTGTTAAAAATACAGACTCTCAGTAATTCTGCATTCCCTTAAAAATGTTTGGGTATCAAGATACTCAGTGAATGACAGTGGTCACAGTCAGGATTTTAGGTGAAGGCAAATGGTAACAGTGATGATATTACATGATTGTCAGAGTGAGGGAATTATATGAAATTCAGTAGCCAGAGTGAGGGTATTATATTAATGTCAGATGCTACATTTAGAATATTATGGGAATCTCAAATACCAGAGTGAGGGTATCATGCAATTTTCAGCACACACGGTGAGGATATTACTCAGTGACAGAGGTTATATTGTGAGTGTAAGAGGCCAAAGTGAGGGAATTAGGGTCAGAGGTCAATGTAAGAGCATTATGTAAGCTTCAGCAGTCATAGAGAGTGTTTTTTGTGAGTGTCAGAGACCACAATGACAAATTTATGTGACAGAAGACAATTTAGAAGATTATATCTGTGTCAAAGGTCATAGAGGGAGATTATGTGATTGTCAGAGGACACAGTGAGGGTATTATTTGGTGCAACAAGTCTGGAGAGCAGTATGCAGATTTCACAGAAATTTGGAATGGAACCACCATTTACCCAGTTAATCCTCTCATTGCCATATACACAGAAGACTTAAAATCAACATACTATAGTTACACAGGCACAGAAATGTTTATAGCAGCTCAACTCACAGTAGATATGCTATAGAATCAACTTAGGTGCCCATCAACAAATAAATGGTAAAGGAGAAAGAAAATGTGGTATATATACACTATGGAATATTACTCAGACTAAAAGAAAAATTTGTCAATAAATGGATGAATCTAGAGGCTGTCATGCTAAGTGAAATAAGTCAAATCCCAAAAAGAAAAGGAAAAATGTTCTCTCTGATATGTGGATCTAGACTCACACTGGGTGGGGGGAGATCAGAAGGTTAACTAGATTGCACAGGGATAAGTGTGCAAACAGAGAAGGAATGGGAATGGGAGAGACAGAATTATTGTATATAAATTTCCTATGTTCATATATGAATATGACTAGTGTAACTTCACATCAGTTACAATCACAAAAATGGGTATTTATACTCCATGTTTTATGATATTTCAAAATACATTGTGCTGTCATGTATAACAAAGGATTAGAAATTTAAAAGAAAAGAGAAGCCACATTGAGGTTATTATATGAATGTCAGAGGCCAAATGTGGATATATCTGATTGTCAGAGGAAAAAGTGAGGAAATTATGTCAGTGGCAATATTTAGGTATTATGCTAATGTCAGAGGACACAGTGAGGATATTATGTGAAAATCAAAGTTCACAGTGTGGGTATTATGTGATAATCATTGATACTGTGAGCCAGTCATTATGTGAGTTTCAGAGGTCAGAATGATGGTATTAGGTAAGTGTAGGAAGTCACACCACATATACTACATGAGCATAAGAGGCTACTGTGAGGATATTAGGTGAGGATCAGAGGAACAGCAAGGTATTCTGAGAGTGTCAGAGACTACAATGAAAGCAATGAGTGTCACAGTCCACAGTGGAGGTACTGGGTGATGGTGTAAGTCATATTAAGGGTATTATTTGAGTGACACAGGCCAATGAGGATATTATATAAGTATCAGAAGTACCACTTAAGGTTTTATATGATTTACAGAGGAAATCATATAAATCATAATTTATAGGATTAATAATTTAATAAATTATTATTTAATTTTGATGATGTTTTTAGTGTCAGTGGCAATAGTAGTGTATCACATGTGTATCAGACATCACAGAGAGCACATGTGAGTGTCAGAAGTGAAGGTATTATGTAACTGTCAGAGACCAAAATAAGGGTATCATTTGAGTATTGGAGGCCACAGCAAAGATATTATTTGAGTGTAAGGGACCACAGTGAGAGTATTAGATGAGTGTCAGAAACCATATTGAGGGAGTTATTGGAGTTTCAGAGGCTATATGAGGATATTTTGTGAGCATCAGAGGTCATAGTGAGGGTGTTATGTCAGTATCAGTGGTCAGAATGAGGTTATTATTTGAATGTCAGTAGCCCAAATGGAAAGATTATGGAATATAAAAAGTCACACTGAGCATATTATGTGAATGATGCTGGCGAGGTGAGGATGTAATGAGTGTCAGAGGCCACAGTGTAGATATTATGTGATTATAAAATATCAGAGTGAGGGCATTTTGTGAGAATCAGAGGTGAAGTGATAATACTGTGTAAATATAAAATGCCACAGTGATGATATTATGTGAGGATAATGGGACATATTGTGGGTATTATGTGTCTCAGGTCATGCTGAAGGATATATGTATTTAATAGAGAACAAAGGTCAAAGTGAGTTTAATATGTGAATGTTAGAGACCACTTTGAAGGTATTATGTGAGCATAGAAGGTTAGAATGAGGATATTTTGTCATTGTCAGAGGTCACAGTGCAGATGTCATATCTGTGTCAGAGGTAAAAGATGGTATTATGTTAGTGTCAGAGGTTATAGATAGGATATATGTGTCAGAGATGACAGTGAGAGTATAATATCAGTGTCAAAGTTCATAGTGAGTGTATTACAGGATTTTTACAGGCCACAGAAGAGATATTATATAAATTTCAGAGGTCAAACTGAGGTTATTATGCAAATTTTTAAGATGCAGTGAGGATGTTTTATGTTGTCAGAGGGAAAATAAGGATATAATGTGAGATTCAGATATAACATTGAGGGTATTATATGAGTGTTAGAGGCCACACTGAGGATATTATGTGAATGTCAATGGCCATAGTTGGGTTATTAAGTGATGACAAAGGTCAAGGTGAGGGTATTATGTGAGTGTCAGATGTTAGTTGAGAGTATTATATGAATGTCAGAGGACACATTTCTATACGAGTATAGGAAGCCCCAGTGAGGGTATCCCATATCAAGGGCCACAGTGAGGGTGTTTATGAGTATCTGAAGCTACAATTAGGCTATTTTTTCATCATAGGGGTCACAATGATGATATTATGTGATTATCAAAGGTCACAGTGATGGGATTCTACTTTGTCTACTGGGATTACCTTGTGACAGGCACCTGCATCTGCTTAAAATGTTCATGGTGAAATGTACAAAAGCAGAGCTGGTGTGGTCAGCTTGCAACAAAGAAGATATTCAGATGGTAACAAGCCTAAGGAAACATCCTAAAAGTCATACATGATTAGGGTATTGCATTTTAAAGACTCCTATAAGAGTGGACAAAATCTGAAATCTTACAATATCAAGCACTGAGAAAGAGAAGAACAGGAACTCTCATATATTCCCCAAGGGATACTGTGGAAAACAACTTGCCATTTTCTTGCAAAACCAAACATATTGCCCATATGATCCTGAAATTATATTTCTGGATGCATATCCAATCAGTGAAAAGCTTATGTCCATCAAATAACTGACATATAAAAGTTCACAGCTTCTTCATTCATAGTTGCCATGAACAGGAGGCAACCAAGATAAACTTCAGTAAGTAGACACGTATATGAGTAACCCACCAATACAATTAGGTGTCATTTGTCAATAAAACAAGAAATAAGCAAACAAACAAGACAAAAATGACTGTTGATGAGGAAAACAATTAGTCCAAAATGACACACCTTTGTTATTAACACTGGGTGATCTTCTGGATGATGTGAAGCAATAAACAACAAAAGGTTAGTGGTTACTGGGTATTCATGGGAATAGAAGAGAATGAAGAGCTATAGAATGGGGACTTTGGGGATGCTGAGCCTATTTTGTAATATACTCTAATGGTGGATATTCAAGACTGGTTTTCTCAGTCCTTAAGTAGCTGTACAACTAGTTTAGAATGCTGTACCAACCCTGGAAATATTGCATTAGTCTGGGAATTTTAACAAATGCACCATAGTGATGCAGGATGTGAATAACTGGAGACATGGGGTCTTGGCACTGCCTCAGTCTTACCCTAAGAATAACCAGCCCTCTCCCACTGAACATAATGTGAGTGTACTGACAATTAATGAGCCACAACCACCCTGTATTTTTCTTAGTATATTTCCCTTTGATATTTTGGTGGTCCTTTTGTACCAGTAGGTCCATAAAATCCATTCTTAAAATTTCACTCCCTTCATGGGGAATAATGTGCAAAAGGAAGAAAACCAGGACATAAACACTCAAGGAAGCTGAGACCCACCCATTTACTATAAACTCTATTGGTCTTTGTGTTCCATAACTAGGTAATCCTTGGATAGTAAGAAAAATTTGCTACAATGGAATTTGCCTCCACTCATGCTTGAGGAGAAAATTATAAGAGATGGGATTTTTGATAGCCCACCTCACTTCCCATAAGTTATCTATTATATGTGTTTGACTAGAAATTCATCAAGACATTTCATGTACTGTGTGGTGCACATTGTAGGACAAATAAAGTGTGACTCATATTATTCTGAAACACAGAGTTCTCAGTTACAGGAGTAGAAGATATTTGCAAGAAAGTGTTAACAGGAAAGACATTCTCTTCTGCTGTCACTAAGGTCAGAAGGAGACAGTCTCAACTGAAATACATCCCAAGTTGTCACACATTCTGCTTGTAACTAAGGCAGAATCTACAATACCTGGAGAAATTATCTCCATGCTTAAATGTGGTCCATCTAGGTTCCATCAGGGACCCTGTCTTTAAAAATGAGAAGAGATTCAGTCCATATTCAAGCATGGCTTGAGTGAGAGGTGGTGGAGAAGAATGACATGGGGACTAGTGGAGAAAACAGTGATTGATGGAAGTAAGGAAAACCACAATTTCCAAAGGATCCTGAGAAATGCCAAAGATAATATAGTGCAACACCCTGAGTCACAGATGATATAAACATAACACTTAAAGAGGATTTCATACTGTGTGTGAAAAGCTCAAATGATTGAAATGAATTAACTTGAATTAAAAGAAAAGCATCATTTCATAGAATACTTAGAACTCTCATTGGCTGTTTTCATTAGATGGCAAAATATTTAAATTTCAAGCTATTTTTTAAAACCTCTATCATTAGATGTTTTACCTTACCTGAATTGAATGCACTAAAATTGTCATAGGTCATTTATATATATGAACATGGACCTCACAGAATAGAACTGAGGTTTGTGTGCTAATGAATGAGTGTGGCCCATAAAATACAAGAACAGGTGGACCTTTGATGATTATTTTTCTATCTATTTTGCCAATTTTATCATGGAAGTACAATAAAATATGCTGAATGTGTGAATAAAGAAATATGTCAGCTGACTTGATCAATATTTTGGAAAATGTCAAATGTTACTGTACATATCATAATTTAACAAATCTACTTTTCCCAAAATCATAACAAAGTATCTTACACAGCTCTGAATTTTTAAGTGGTATCTCCTGTTCATGAATTTTTAGCATTTATAATTTTTCTTTGTATAGAACAACATCTTCCAAAGAAACAAAAATAGTTAATCCTTACACCCATAGTTTCCAGGCAATTGTTTTTGAATATGTGACAGAAAATATTTTATTATGTCATATTCTCATATTTATAAAATATAAATTAAATTCTTCTTTTTACAAAGAGATATCAAAAAAAAAATTCGTACTGGTGATTAAACCCAAAGACACCTAACCACTGTAGCACATACCCAGCCATTTTTATCATATATATATTATATATATATATATATATATATATATATATACATATATATACACATCATCTTCTACAAGATGGCAATAAACACAGTGTGGTAGTGAGTGTAATAACATTCACTTTCATAATGGGGGAATAATTCCATATATAAAGTTAAGATTTTTATGAGAAAAAAAAACATGCTGCTTGAAAAACAAGTAATGAAGTTCTTCCTAATTTTTAAAACTTCCATTAACCAGGCCAGCAAACAAGTAGGCAGATACCAGTGAACTCATGAAAAAGTCAGAAGTGCAGTTCATCCAACATCTTGTGACTAATAAGGAGTTAGGATTTCTTAAAAAGGGAAAAACCCACATAAAGCAGAGATTTGTACTGATGGGGTGAGAAAAGTGTTCTTGAAATGTTGGGAAGAAGGCAGAGGTGCAAGTGGAGAAGTAGGCCAGGGTCAGATCCTGAAGGAGTCCTTTATCTCACGGTTAGGAAAGGATTGGGGGCAGTTTAGTTTGTTTTAGAATAATTGAGCAGCTGATGCTTTGCAAGCATGATAACATTAGATAAGTTGCCTAAAGGTATTAGTGAAGCAAGAATCAAAGACAGGTAGTCCTTGTAGATAGGTAATCAGGTCATAGTGTGAAGATGGAGGGAAGTTAGTGTATGGAAAGTGGAAGGCCCACTCTGGGTGATTGCAATGTTAATGGATCCAGATTCCTTCCTCTACCCTTACAAAGATAACCTGCACCTACTACAACAATTAGTAAGATAACATGTCCAGGAATTGTTTTTTCCCTGCAGGGAGTTGTAGAACTAATTAATTCCTCCTGGGCTGCTACTTGTCTGGGTTACTCTCCCTTGGTCCTTCCCACCCACCTGATTCTCAGCATTTCACCATCACACCTGCATCTCCTAGGCCTACACAGGAAGAAGAGAGAAAAAGGGGAAAAGGGCAGGAGAACAAAGAAAACCTGAAATGTATAAAAGTGGCAAGATGTTCTCACTTCTTGGGATATCAGGACACCAATTCTATGTTACTCTTGTTTAAATAAAATTTTCTTTCTACACTTCCCTCAGCAAATTTCTCTAATATTAAAACTTCAACATTTAAGGAAACAATTTTTTACTGATAAGTGAGATTTCATCAGTGCTCCTTGTCTGTTTAGTGTCTGAATTCTTGGGTCAGAGCTGTGGAACATTAGTCATCACTAGAATAGAAGCAAGAATTCTTGACTGCTTTTTTCATGTTTATGCCCTCTCTTCCTAGAAAAAATTCTGGTAGATATAGTTTTATTTTAAATAAAAGGAGAATACTTTTTCATATAAGAAACTAAATGTTAGCACTGTCCAAACCCAAATCTCCTACTACATCCATACCAAACTATTCTTTAGACAAGGACTTGGCCACACACCAACCTGAGAGACAGGCATAACTCCTTTTTCTGCTTTACAGATGCAGTGAGTCCTCCAAGTTCACCCATAGCATGGGTCAAGTACACCTTCCCCATCTATATTTCTCTCACTGTCCAGGCACCACCAAGCCCCTGTCCATGGGGAAATAAGTTGGATTGCGGCATCCAAACCAGACTTCAGCAAGAGACAGCCACACCATGTGTTTACTCTCTGTGGACATCCAGGTTACATCACCTACACAGCAGACACCAGGTAAGTCTCTGTAAACATGCCTTGGGCAATGGTCACTCATCAAAATCAATATTGCTGTAGAGACATTCCCCAAGACCCTCTCAGAAAACCCATGGAACCCAATACACTGGAATTAACAGGAAGTTCACAGCATCCTGTGAAAATTAGGACTAAGGAAGACTGCACCTCCCTCCATTGTTTAATTCTAAAAGTGGAAAACTGAAGTTCTAAAAGAAAATTCTGAGCTCACATCCAGGGCAGGGGGATTCCAAGGTCCCTACTTTCCTATTTAACCCATATTGACTTCTGACAGGATTTCCAAAGCTTACAAGCCTCTCTGGGCTCCCTTCTCCTGGAACCATACACCCACCACACCCCTGCTAATCTGATGGGTTACTGGTTTCCACAATAATCTCATCTGAGAAGCCATGAGCAGGGTGCACCACCACATGCTTCCTTGAGGACCTGTCTATTGAGCTGATGCTTAGCTTTGGGCTTCACAGTCTCCTCTCAGCTCTGCTCTCCTGGCTCTATTTGCTGGGCTCCATCCCACCTTCTCAGCTAATTTGCTGGGTCACACTGAGCCCCAGTCAACTCTGAGGGATGCTCACTGTCCATCTCTTCAGTTCCACTCAATTTTGTCACTTAGGCTCTTCCCAACATTCATACTTTACTTGGTCTACTCTGCAGCATAACACCCACTCCATTCACTAGCTCCACTGCATTCTGTCCACTTGGCTCCTCCTCTTCTGGACTGCTTAACATACAGGGATTGCATGCTCCCCTCTAACCCTGGAGCACTTTGTAATCTGGTCTAGCTTAGTTCCTTCTATGTCCACTAGCATCCCAAATGACTCAGCTCATGTTTCAGATGCAATGTTGTATTGTGTTAAACAGTATATGTATTACTCATATTTCAGATACAATATTATTTTGTGTTAAACGGTATAAAAATTTTGTAAAATTGTATTTTAAAAGGAGGCAAAGATGAGTTTCAAAAATAAAACACTGTACCTGAGATTTCTCAGCAACCCCACCTCACCTGCGGTAAGACTCTGTGTCTCAGAGGGAGACACGACAAACATCTGAGGCTTTGGAGGTTTATTATGCACAGTCTTCCTTTCTTTCCTTCTTTTCTATCCCTTTCTCTCGATCTCTTTCTCTCTCCTGCACTTCACTCTTCTCCCGTTCAGCTCTAGCCTGCTCCGGCAGGCTTTGTTTCTCCTGCTCAGCTCTCGCCCTCGCTCGCACTCTCTTTCCTCCCTTCTACCCCCCTTTCTCAGCTTCTTCCCTCAGCTTCCCACGCACTCCCAGCTTCCCGCGCATTCCCAGCTTCCCGCGCACTCCCAGCTTCTCTTCTCTCTTGTTCCCAGTTTCTCCTTTCCCAACTTCATTCGCTACTCCCCCACCCATCAAGCTTATATACACCTCAACCAATCAGGGGAGAGCACACGAGGTAAACGCACGGACAGCTGCAGGTATAGAATAGGTAAACGAGGGGGGCGTGCTCTAATCACATTGTTAACTAGCAAATCATTGGAATTCGCTGGTTGTTTACTGCACAGCTGGCCGCCCTTGGCTCAGTGTCAGGCGCCATCCTGACCACGCCCAAGGCCGGGGGCCCTAGAAACCCCAACAGATCCCCCTTCTTTAATATTAAACTAAGGCTTGGGACCGTGTCTGTCTTAGGCTGAGTGGTCAGCATATGTCCTTACCCGTCATCAGAGCCTGCAGAGCATGCTACAGCTCCTGTCTTAGGTTGGTACACAGCCACCTCCTTCATTACCCGACTTTGACTACCGGTCCAGCATCAGGAGCCATACTAATGGGGGGCTGTCAGCCTTTAGGGCGGTCATGGCCTGATGAAAGATAATTTGATCTCTCTATTGGCTAGCTCGTAGATGCATGCCAAAATGAATGAAGAGAAGGAGGCCAAGGCAGAGGAGTACCACCATAGCTCCTAAGCCTGCCCGCTGTTTGACAAATCCACAAACAGAAGAAAAACCATGCAGCAACACCAAACAGAAACAATATACATCCCAGTAGAGTTACAATACGGGCAACACAAAACAGCTTTCAGGGAATAAACGCATCCCAGTCCCAAAAGTTCTATGGTTGTGTCAATGCTGCTACTGCAAGGACTGTGATGTCAAAGCCTCTTCTGTTTCTTGATAATAGCACTAGCAATTCCATATCTGCAACAGAAACTAGGACTGGTAGGAAGATAGGAACACACATTAAGACTGCCCGTGAGAACCCAGAAGCATTCCAACATTGAGAGAGATTGAGAGAAACATCTTTCCCTCAACAGTAACCAATTTGCACCCGTTAGCCCAACGTGTTTCCTTTCTGCGCCTTGGGCAAAGTCCTGGGGCACAAGGTGTAACAGATCCTACCATAGTCATCTCTTATCTTCTGTCAGGGCATTATCTCCCTGCTGCTGATTTTGTGCATCTATTGAAACGTATTGGCCTTCTCCTATTAACATTTCTATCGAGAAACCTTGCCACTATGTTTCTGCAAGCAGTTTCAACAGCTATTTCTTGCCACTGAGCTTCTCCAATTAGCCATTGTTCTCCAGATAACACTGCTCTGCATACCTGTTTCCAAATAGTCTTAACTGCCTCTTTAAAGTTTTTCTAATGGTTGATGGTATCTCCATTTGCTCCTCAAATATGGGCAGGTTCTACAGATTTTGAAGCTCTTTTTATTAGGCTTAGGTTTCTCCTACCTTTTTCCCCTTGTTCTTAAGTTTTCACTACCACCTGGTTATTCCTCTTTGGGGGGTTCTTTATGTTAAACTTAGTTCTCTTTTTTCCCTTGTTCTTAGATTTTTTGAGCAATTATTTTCTAGGTCACTACCACTCAATTTTTCCTCACTTTATTCTCCTTAAGCATTTTTTTCTGTTACTATTAAATCCTGTTCATGAAGATCCCTCTTGTGGCACACTGAGCAGCTTTTTTTTTGCTGTTTTTTTTTTTTTTTTTTTTTTTCCTCAATGGCGTCCCATTGTTTTTTAATAACTCCCTGAGGGGTTGCTGCATTCAGACCCCATTGTTACTAATTTGAATAGCTTTAGTTATGGCAATTACAATAACAGTGGCCTAGCTGCCAGGAGCAACGAGATTACTGAAAGGAAAACTATCAAGTGTGCATTAGAATTTTTATAGCGGCTTTTCACGTACTACCTAATTGGACCGCTCCAAGCGTGTTTCTACTTTCACTTTAATTAGACCGCGTTCCACGCATCAGGACCGCTGATGGCGCGTCCCGATACCCGCGTTCTACGCGTCAGGATCCCATTACTTTTCAACCCGCGTTCTACGCGTCAGGACCGCTGATGGCGCGTCCCGATACCTGCGTTCTACGCATCAGGATCCCGATACCTTTCAGATGGACCGCACTCCGCGTGTCCCCAGGACCGCCAATGGCGCATCCTGATACCCTTTAACTTTTTTATAACCGGTTTAACTTGTTAAAATTTTTTAAGATATCTTATTTTTCTTTTTTATCTTCCCTTCATGTCCCGGGTTTCGGCACCAGTTATCACGCTCCCTCTGCCCGCAGAGGGAGACACGACAAACATCTGAGGCTTTGGAGGTTTATTATGCACAGTCTTCCTTTCTTTCCTTCTTTTCTATCCCTTTCTCTCGATCTCTTTCTCTCTCCTGCACTTCACTCTTCTCCCGTTCGGCTCTAGCCTGCTCCGGCGGCTTTGTTTCTCCTGCTCAGCTCTTGCCCTCGCTCGCACTCTCTTTCCTCCCTTCTACCCCCCTTTCTCAGCTTCTTCCCTCAGCTTCCCGCGCACTCCCAGCTTCCCGCGCATTCCCAGCTTCCCGCGCACTCCCAGCTTCTCTTCTCTCTTGCTCCCAGTTTCTCCTTTCCCAACTTCATTCGCTACTCCCCTGCCCATCAAGCTTATATACACCTCAACCAATCAGGGGAGAGCACACGAGGTAAACGCGTGGACAGCTGCAGGTATAGAATAGGTAAACGAGGGGGGCGTGCTCTAATCACATTGTTAACTAGCAAATCATTGGAATTCGCTGGTTGTTTACTGCACAGCTGGCCGCCCTTGGCTCAGTGTCAGGCGCCATCCTGACCACGCCCAAGGCCGGGGGCCCTAGAAACCCCAACACTCTGTCTTTCACCTTACTCCATGTTAGAATGACTTCAAAGTAGGCTAGACTCAAGCTCATTTAAAGTCTTGTCCAAAGGATAAATTTTTATTGTAAAGATTGCTGTGATCTCAAAATAAAGAGGAGATATATATGTAGATAAGGTTTGACATTATGAATATTATTTTTTTTGGATTACAGTGATTACACAAAATGAATATGTTGCTGTTGCCACCCGCAGCAACAATTGCACAGGTATTTATCGGAGGTGTACTGGAAATAAACTACTTTTCCTATATTCACTAATTTATAGAGGAAGAAAGACTTTGAGAAAAAGAGATGCTTTGCTTATAGAAAGAGAGACTTTGCTTAGAGGAAGACAAACTTTGCTTAGAGGAAGAGAAACTTTGAGAGAAAGATAGGTTTTGCTTATAGAAAGAGAGACTTTGCTTAGAGGGAGTTTTAAGAGAAAGAGAGGCTTCTATGCTTATCAGAGATTTATTTTTTCTTATAGTTCTATTGCTTCTTCTTAGAGGTGCATCCCACATCCTTTGAACTAGGTGCTATCTATCTGAAGGCTAGCTGCTTCTTCTAGCTGCTTCTTCTCTCTACTAGCTGCTGCTTTTTACTGCTGCTCATTGCCTTCTGCCTACTGCCCACTTATATTCCCTCCAGGAGGTGGAGGGCGGGGCCATGCCAGTTGAGATCAGGCGAGGAGTCAGCTGCCCTATCACAGCAAAGGTCAAAATGAGCAGGCATGTGCAGGAGCACTCGGGAACACCTGTGCATGCATTGTGTGCATGGACTTAATTGAATACACCATTGATAAATCACCTAAATGTGCTTATGTTAATTAACCTCCTCACTGCCGATGTGATCAAAGCAACCTCCGGCTGGCCGCCAGGCACCATCCTGGTGCAGCCCACATGGCACAGCCCCCAACATGTTGCTACTGTTAATTTTATTTTACATTTTTTTGTTAATCTTATACCTATTGTTGGCTAATGTTTTACAGAGGTATCACCTGATAGAACCTCTAATAGAACAACCTGAGATAATTTGAGATAATAAGCAATCATCTGTAGGACAGACAGGATATAAGACTAACTTCCAGTGCTAATATTGACTCCAAATTAGTGCAAAGTATAAGTGTAATTAAGACCCACAACTCTAATGAGACTAGATTAAATCCCAATAGTCCATTTAAAAACTGGTAAAACTGGTTTGCTGAATGTTTAAAACAAAACTTGGAGAATAAAAGCAAGAATGTTAAAGGATCAAAGGAAAAAGCAGTCAATATTTGACCCTTGGCCCCTGAGTTCAGAAAAATCCACAGAAGGATGGTACCTTTATAAGGGCCCTGCAAATCCAGTGAGTCAACATATCTGCTGTTCAGTGAGATTGAGAGGGTCCTACAGATCAGGAAGCTAACCAGTACACAAGATGAAAAGAGAAGGGTCACAGGAGAGGTATATGTCCTCCATGCTTCTAGAGGAAGCCACATATGGTCAGTAAGACCCTGACCCACTGTGGCAGATGGCACTAATTGTGGAGGAAATCTGAAGGATTCAAAAGGTTTCATACATGTTCCCAAAAGTGTTTCTGAGAAACCACAGCTGATATTTAACAATAGATAAGCACAATGTCAGTTTTGAACAACATCATCTCAAACACCTGGGAGGAGAATATAGCCAAATCACAGTTCTACATGAATACATAAATTAAAATCAATGCTTTAAAAAACTTAAAGTAAGATTTACATGTTACAGATCTAACAAATGTAAGTGCAACTGGGGGCTATAAAGAAAGGGTTTTTATGGGAGTCTCTAATATTTAATTATCACAAAAAACTGTGGAGGCAGAAGAGTGTCCTGCATTTCAGAGAATGACTAAAATACTAATTGCTTTTATATTAGTTGTTTACAAAAATGTGAGCCTTTGTTGTCTTGTTTATTGTTGTCCAGCATGATCCTTGCCCTGTCCAGTAACATGTCACTTCTCATCATGGACCTCTGGACAACTGTGATACTAAGTACCCTTAATTCTCCGTGACTCACCTGAGGGAAAGCAAAGATTTTGGGATTTTTACCCCCAACCTCACCCTCTCTCATCAGGAATCAATGTGGAGATGTCCTCACCCATTTTACAATAGAAGTAAAATGTAGAATGACAGTGGGGAAATATATCCATGGTCAACTTTACCTTTTGAATATTGCCCTTGTTGCTTATTTTAAAAGGGACGTGTTTTTCTTTTATCTTCTCTCTCCTCCTTCAAAATCTGGGGTCAGGTAAGAAGACACTCTTGAAGTACTTGTGCACCAGAGAAAAGAGTTATCACCAGAAGATGTAGAAAGTGACTATCTCCCAAATTAAAAAGTGAAATTTAATGAAGCATCATGGTTCACCCAGGACCCCCTGCCACAACACACCTGGAGTGGGACTTTGTAAAGCATTTTTAAAAGACCTTCATTTCCCTTGATGTACAGAACCACAGCCTCTGGGACTGGAGTTCCCTGTGTGTTCTTTGATAGCAAAGGAATAAACCTTCTTTATCCCCTTTCTGAAATTGTGTCTTCATTAAATTGGCATGAATTGGTATCAAGAACAAGGACCAAGCTTTTGGTAACAGGATGTCTCCACCTGAAATATTCCTGCAGGGATGATGAAAATGTAAGGTTCTCCATTGAATAAGGTAATTTATGATATAACAGAAAGCAGAGTGTGTTCTAGAAGTTTAGTGAGAAAAATATGATAATGGCAGCTCAGTTTGTCCTGATGTACAAAATAATGATTTGGAGGAATGACTGTTGCTGAATAAAATTTTCATTTACTTGTTTACTGCACCAACTGGAATGACATCATGGCATCTTGTACACTCTGCCAGTGTTTTACCGCCAGTGCTCTACCACTAACCATGTCCCAGTCCTTGAATTGACACTAAAATGTTCTATTTACATAGAAATATTTTAATAAAATGATGGTTCTAGAGATCAAAATGGTGAGATAAAAATAGGAAACGTGTCAGTAAAAATGTTACTGCTCTCAAACACTTCTGTTTTTCTTTCCAGAAACACATCATTTGCTTCAACATCCTTGTGAAGGTGAACTAACATGCCAGAGATATTACTTTAGGAAATGCCTTCTCTCCCCAAGCATGCATTGGGATCTCAGCAAACACATTTCTGCTTTGTCTCCACATTATCTCTGTCCTTGTGAACCTTAAGCCCTGGATCACTGTCCCCTTGATCACTCATTTGGCTCTAACACACAACTTCATGCTCTTTACCAAAGGACTTTTGGTACCTACAGACTTTGGGGAAGCACAAGTCATTCTGGGTGATTTCAAATGCAAAGTTCTTGCTTTCCTGCACAAGGTCATTAGGGGATTCTGAGTCTGCACCACCCATGTCCTGAGTGCACTTCCAGTCATAACCATCAGCCACAGTGGCTTCTAGTTGAACAACTTCAAATTTAGTTCCATAATTTCCATCCTGTCGTTAACCATTTTCTTGTGGATCCTCACCATGTCCACCTATAGCAGCATGCTTTTCTATACTGTGACCACAACCAATAAGACCCAGCAATGTTACCTGTTTTTCAGTGATCACTGTTCCTTTCTGCCCATGAGATATATTCACAGGGGCCTATTCTTTACCGTGATGTTGTTTAAAGATATATTCTTTGTTGACCTTATGGGTTTTTTTAGAGGATACATGATAATTCTCTTGTACAGACATAAACAGTGGGCCATAACTCCAGGCATTATTCCAGAAGCTCCCCCAGAACAAAGGGCTACTAATAACATTTTGCTGCTTATCAGTTACATTTCTTTCCTGTATTGTTCACACTCCATCATGTTGGTGTTCATAAGCATGACATTTACATATGACCATTCTGGTGTGTATCCACAATGCTATGGCCAATGGATATGGCAAATCAGTCCTTTGGTGCTGATCAGTGTGGAGCTCAAATGATAAAAATTAGGCAAACCAAATGCAAGAACAAAGATCAGCTTATGTCAAAATATCTAAGACATCTTTGTAACTTGTATTAAATATTTACTCTTTTAAAGAATTGTACCTCTGAACAAAATTATTTATTAAATTAATACATCTAATTTTTTCAGTAAAAGTAACCTACATGACTAGTAAGAACATGAATATAATTTTATATCTGCATCATTGTATTGACTTACATCTATTGATTTTTGGTTTCATAATTTTGTAACTTATTTAATACAGTTATTTTCATTTTTCCTACATTATATGTCTTAAAATTATCTTTAAAAAGTTCTATTTGTTGTATATTGTTCCTTTTTGTGTAAAAATAGCTGTGCTGTAATCATCCAAAACCTATTGTAGCAACAGGCATGTGAAGCACACTTGTGGGCCATGCTTCTTAGTAGGATGAGGTAGAAGCATTCAAAGTTTGAGGCCACTCTAGGTAAGTTAGTGAGACCATGTTCCAAAGCAAAAAAAACCAAAAAACAAAAAAACAAGAAACAAAAAGAGCTGAAGGTGCTACTCAGTGTTCAACTCTCCCAGATTCATTTTTCTGTATAATAAATAAACAAAAAACAAGTACCAATAAAACCACAAGAGAGAGGGAGAGAGAGAGAGAAAGAGAGAGAGAATGAAACAATGAACAAAACTGTCAATCATCTTTATACTTACTAGGGTGGCTATAATTTTTAAAAATGGAAAAAACAAGAGTTGTTATCTGTAGAGATATGAGTTTCTTTGTGCATAGAAGTTGCTGCCTTGTAGTGTGCCAGGGCTTCCTGTGATTCTTCCCCAATCCTTTCTGTCCTCCTCGACTGTGGAGTCACCATCTGCTCCATGGTGACCAGGACACAGTGAGGGTACTATGTGTGTCAATACTCATAGTGAGGATTATATATATATATATATATATATATATATATATATATATATTTATATATATTATATATATAGTGAGGATATTATATTAGAGTCCACAGTAAGGGTATTGTGATTATCAGTGATCACAGTGAGAATAATTTTTTTCAGAGTTGACAGAATAAAATGTGAGTTTCAGAGGTGATATTGGTGGTATCACGTGAGTATGAGTGATCAGAGTAGGATATTATGTGAGTTTCAGATATCAGTGAAGGTATTATGTGAGTGTAATAAACCACATTGAATTTCTTATGTTAGTGTCAGAGGCCAAGTAAGGATATTATGTGACTATCAGAGGCCACTGTGATGATAATATGTGAGTGTCAGAGGCCACAGTTAAATTATTGTCAATCTCATGGACAATACAGAGTACATTATGAGAGAATCAGAGGGCACAGTGAGGTATTATGTGAGTTTCACAGAGTTTCAACAGCAGAAATCATAGTAAGCACAGAATGTGAGTGTCATAAGTCACAATGAGGGTATTACGTGAGTATCACAAGTTACAGTGAGGGTATATTTTGGTTATAAGAGGCTAAAATGAAGGTAATATACAAGTGTCAGAGGGTTCAGGATATATGAGTGTAAGAGGCCACAGTGATCATATTATCTGGGAGTCAGAAATCAACATGTGTATTATATTTAAGCAGTCACAGTGGGAGTAGGATGTGAGGGTCAGAGGACTTAGTGACATGTTGTGAGTTTCAGAATCCAAATTAGGATATTATATCAGTTACAAAGGCCATGTGGGGCTAGTATGTGTGTGTCAGAGGTCACAGTAAGGGTCTTATTTGATGCAACCACTCAAGGAAACAGTATGGAGATTCAACAGAAAACATGGAATGAAACCATGATTTTACCAAGTTGAACCATTCCTTGGCTTATACACAGAAGCTTTAAAATCAGCATACTATAGGGATGCAGCCACATCAATATTTATAGCAGCTCAACTCACTATAGCTAAGATATGGAACCAAACGAGGTGCCCTTTAACAAATGAATGGACAATAAAACTGTGGTACATATACACAATGGAATATTACTCAGACATAAAAATGAAATTATGACATTTACAAATAAATGGATCAAACTGAAGTCTATCATGCTAAGTGAAACAAGCCAATTCCCATAAACAAAAGAACAAATGGTTTCTCTGACATGTGGATGCAGACTCACAATAGGTAGGTGGGAGGTTCACTGGATTAGACAGAGTTGAATGGAGGGAAAGGAAGAAGGAATGGGGATGGGAAAGATGGAGTAAAGTGGATATAAATTTCCTACATTCACATATGAATATATGACCAGTGTAATGCCACATCATGTACAACCACAAAAATGGGTAATTATTCTCCATGTTTTATAATATGACAAAATGCATTCTACTGTCATGCACAATTCAAAAGAACAAATATAAAAAGTTGAAAGAATAAAGAAGTTATACTCGGGTTGTTATAAAAATGTCAGAAGCTACAAAATGATATGTGTGATTGTCAGAGGTCAGAGAGAGGAAATTATGTGAGTGTCAGTGGCAAGAGTGAGCACATTATGTTAATATTAGTAGCCACAGTGAGAATACTTGGTGAGTGTCATAGGCTACAATGAAGATACTAAGAGAAAATAAGAGTCACCAGTGAGAGTACTATGTGAGTATTATTGATACTGGATATTACATAAATTTCAGAGGCCAAAATGAAAGTATTATGTAAGTGTAAGAGGTCACATTGTATATGGAGTATAAGGGGTCAATATGAGAATGTTAGGTGAATGTAATAGGCCATGGTGAAGATATTATGTGAGTTCAGAGGTCAAAATGAGGATCTTATTTTTCAGAGACAAAATGAGAAAAAATTGTTAATCACATGCCCACACTGAGGATATAATGTAAGTCTCAGAAGCCACAGTGATGATAATTTTTCGTGTTTGGAGCCAGAGGGAGGATATTATATGAGTTTCACCAGTCACAGTGATGTTATTATCTGACTCTAAGGAACAAAATAAGGGTATTATATGTCAGAAGTCACAATTAGAATATTATGAGAGTATCTGAGGCCACAGTGAATTTATTATATGAATAACTGAGATTAAATTAAAAAATGCCAAAGGCCACACTGTGAGTATTACTCGCCAGTAGTCACAAAGTGTTTATTATATGAATGTCAGAGGACACAATGAGGTTATTATATCAATGTCAAAGATTACAGTGAAAGTATTATTTGAGTGTCAGAGGCCATAGTGGGGAATTATGTGATGGCAGAGGTCACACTGAGAGCATTTTGTGAGTGATGCAAAGAAAGGAAGTATATTATGTAAGAGTAAGAGGTCACACTGAGGGTATAATGTGAGTAACAAGTCATTTTCAGAATATTTTTTCAGTGTCAGAGACCAAAATAGGGTATTAGGTGATGTCAGAGGCAACAGGGTAGGTATTATGTAAGAGTCAAAAGCAACAGGATGATATTATGTTAGTGTCTAATGTTATAATGAGATGATTATGTCAGTGACAAGCATCACATTGAGCATAATATGTGAGTGTTATTAGCCAGAGAGAGGATATTATGTGAATGTCAGAAGCTACAGGTAGAAAATTTTGTCAATCTCAGGAGATATAATGAATATATTTTGTAAAAGTCTCTGGTTACATTTAGGATATTTTGTTAACATTCAGACCACAGTGAAGATGTGATATTAATGCCAGAGATCACAGTGTGGATATTATGTGAATGTCAGAGATTACAATGAGGTTATTATATGAGCAACAAAGGCCACATTGAGAACATCAAGTAAATGCCAGACATCACAGTGAGGGTATTATGTGAGTGCCAGAGGGCATAGTGAGGATACTAAGTGAGTAACAAAGTTACAGATGTAAATGTCAGAAGCTACAGTGAGGACTACACATGTAAGAGGCTAAGTGATTACATAATATGAGTGTTAAGGTGATTGTTGGTATTATGTGAGTTTCCCAGACATCAGTGAGGGTATTATGTGAGTGTTAGATGCCAGAGTGAGGATATCATGTGAGTAGCAGAGGCCTCATTCACAAAGTTTTGTCAATGTGAGGGGCCACACTGTAGGTATTATTTAAGTTATTGTCCACAGTGAGGATGTTACATGTGTGTCAGTGGCCAGGTGAGAATAATATACAAATGTAATGATCCACAGTGATGACACTGCATGTCAGAAATCAGAGTAAATATATTATGTGAATGTCAGAAGCCATGGTAAGGATACTTAGTGCAGAAACCAGATGAGTGTATTATGAGAGAATTAGAGGATATTATGTGAATTTCAGAGGTCACAGTGAGGTTATTATGTGAATCTCAGAGGTCACTAGAAGGATATTGAATATCAGGAGCCAGATGAGAATATTATTTGACTGCCAGAGGCCCAGTGAGGATATTATGTAAAGGTAGTATTCACAGTGAAGATATTGTGTATCAGATGTCACAGTGAGAGTACTATGTAAATGACTGAGGCCAGACTGGAAGATTGGATTTAAAAAAAAAAAAAACTCACAATATGCTTTCTTTAAAAGACTCATCTCATAGGAAAAGACATTCACAGACTGAAGTTGAAAGGATGGGAAAAAATATATCATACACATGGACTCAGTAAAAAAGCAGGGGATTCCATCTTCATATAAGACAAAGTGGAATTCAAGCCAAAGTTAGTCATAAGGGATAAAGAAGACATTTGATACTGCTTAAGGGAATCATATACAACAAAACACAATTGTAAATATATATGCTTCAATCAGTGGAGCATCTACATACAATAAATAAACCCTTCTCACTTTCAGGAATCAAATTCTCCACAACACAATAATACTGGGTGATTTTAAAACACCTAACTCACCACTGAATAGATCTTCCAAAGAAAAATAAAACATATAGCTCAGCTGGTAGGGTGTTGACTCCCTTGTACAAGGCCCTGGGTTCAATCCCAAGTATCACAAAAAAAAAGAAAAGAAACTATAGAATTAAATAATATAATGCATGATTTAGACTTAATGGGCATATATAAAATGTTTCATCCATCCTCAATGGAATATACATTCTTCTCAGCTGCACATGGATCTTTCTCTAAAACAGACCATATATTATGCCAAAAAGCAACTCTCAGCAAATACAAAATAAATAGAATTACTGCTCTGCATTCCATAAGATTAAAATAGAATGAAACTAGAAATTTGCAATAAAATTAAAAAATAGAAGCTACTCCAACACCTGGAGACTAAACAGCATTCTATTGAATGATGAATAAAAAATGTAATAAGGGAGAAAATAAAAAAAATACTTTGTGCTAAATGGCAACACTGTACAACATATTAAAATCTCTGGAACACTATAAAGGCAGTGCTAGGAGGAAAGTTCATTGCATTGAGCTCATAATTTAAAAATAATAAAAAGTCAACAGAGAAGTGACTGAACATTACATATCAAAACCCTAGAAAAAGAACAAATCAACAACAAAATCAGCAGAAGAAGGAAATAATTAAAACCAGAGCTAAAATCAATGAAACTGAACCAATGAAACAATTGAGAAAATCACAAAACAAAAAGTTGTTTTTTTGAAAAAATAAATAAATTTGATAAATCCTTAGGCATACTAACAAAGAAACAGGGAAAACTCAAATTATGAAAATTTGTGATGAGAAAGGAAATGTCATGACAGACACTACTGAAATACAGAAGATAATTATAAAGTATTTTGAAAATTTATACTCAATTAAAATAGAAAAAAAATGAAGATATCAACAAATTTCTAGACATATGATCTACCCAAACTGATGCCAGAGGACATACACAATTTAAACAAATTAATTCCAAGTAATGAAACAAGGTACCATCATAGGCCTACCAACCAAAAAATGCATAGGATTAGACAGATTCTCAGTCATGTTCTACAAGATTTTCAAAGAATTAATACCAATACTCATCAAATTATTCCATAAAATAGAAACTCATTCTATGACGTTAGTGTTACCCTGGCACCAAAACCAAAGACACAGCAAGGAAAGAAACCTTCAGACCAATATCCCTGATATACAAAAATTCTTAATAAAATTCTGGAAAATTACACATAAAAAGATACTGAAAAGATCCTAAACCAGGATCAAGTGGGTTTCATCCCAGGGATGCAAGGTTGGTTCACCATATGGAAATCTATAAATATATCACATCAATACCCAAGAATTACATGATTATCTTACTAGATGCAGAGAAAGCATTTGACAAAATACAGCACCTCTTCATGTTCAAAACACTAGAAAAACTAGAAATAGTGGAAACTTACCTCAACATTTTAAAAGCTATCTATGCCATGTCCAAGGCCAAAATCATTCAAAATGGAGAAAAATTGAAAGCATTTCCTCTAAAAAGTAGAACAAGACAGGAATGCTCTCTTTCTCCACTTCTATTCACATTGTACTTGAAATTCTAGCCAGAGCAATCAGACAGATGAAAGAAATGGAAAGAAATACCAATAGGAAAAAAACTCAAACTATCGTTATTTGATAATGATATGATTCTATATTTAGAAGATCAAAAATTCCACCAGAAAACTTCTAGAACTCAAATGAAATCAGCAAAGTAACAGGATAAAATCAATAATGATAAATCAAGTGCATTTCTGTACATAAGCAATGAATACACTGAAAAAGAAAGTAGAAAAACTGTCCCATTAACAATAGCCTCAAAAAAAATTGGGGAATCAATTTAACAAAAGAGGTGAAAAACTTCTACAATGAAATCTACAGAACACTAAAAAAAGAAAGAAGACCTTAAAAGATGGAAAGATGTCCCATACTCTTAGATAGGCAGAATTAATATTGTCTGAATGGCCATACTACTAAAATTATTATACAAATTCAATGTAATTATTATTAAAATCCCAATGACATTCTTCATGAAACTAGGAAAAGCAATCATGAAATCCATTTGGAAACAAAAGAGACCCAGGATAGCCAAGGCAATCCTGAGCAAGAAGAGTGAAACAGGAAACATCCCACTAAATACAAGACATTAAACTATACTAAGAACAATAGTAAAAAACAATGGCATGATATTGGCACTAACATGGATATATAGAGGAATGGTACAAAATAGAAGATACAGACACAAACCCAAATAAATACAGGTATCTCATACTAAACAATGGCACCAAAAGTTTACATTGGAGAAAAATAGCCTATTTTCCCAACAAATGGTGCTGGGAAAACAGAAAATCTATATGTAACAAAATAAAATTAAACCTCTATTTCTCACTCTACACAAAAATCAACTCAAAATGGATCAAAGACTTAGGCACTAGGACAGAGATCCTGTGCCTAATAGAAGAAAAAGTAGGCAGGCCCAAATCTTCATCATGTCAACTTAGGACATGATTTCTTTAACAAGAATCCTAAAGTGCAAGAAGTAAAATTAAGATTCAATAAATGGGTGGATTCAAACTAAAAAGCTTCTTCTCAGCAAGGAAAACAATCAATAATGTGAAGAAAGAGCCTACAGAATGGGAAAAAATCTTTACCACATGCACATTAAATAGAAGCACAAATCTCCAAGATATATAAAAAACTCAAACAACTTAACACACACACACACACACAAAAAAAAAAAAAAAAAAAAAACAATAAATCAATGGGCTAAGGAACTGAATGGACACAACAGAAGAAATAAAATCAATCAACAAACATGAAAAAATATTTATCATTTCTCACATTTAGAGAAATGTAAATCAAAACTACTCTAAGATTTCCTCTCACTCCAATCAGAATGGCAGTTATCAAGAACATAAGCAATAATAGGTGTTGGCAAGAATATGAGGAAAAAGGTACACTCATACATTGCTGGTAGGACTTCAGATTGGTGCAATCAGTATGGAAAACATGATGGAGATTCCTCAGAAAACTAAATGGATCACCATTTGATCCAGTTACCCCACATCTCAGTTTATACTCAAAGGACTTACATCAGCATACCAGAGTGACATAGTCACATCAATGTTATAGCAGCTCAAATCACATAGCTAAACTATGAAAGCAAGCTATATGCCCTTCAGCAGATGAATAGATAAAGAAAAAGTGGTACATATACACAATGGATTATTTTTCAGTCTTGAAGAAGAATGAAATTATGTCATTTGCACGTGAATGGATGTAACTAGAAAATGTCCTAGTAAGTCAAATAAGTCAATCCTAAAAATCCAAAGGCAAAATGTTTTCTTTGATAAGTGGATACTGATCCATAAGAGGTGGAGTAGGAAAGAATGAAGAAACTTTGGGGGGAGACAATGTAATTGTTTTCTTTGTGTGTCTTCATTTACTTATCATTACATCAACCAAATCCATTTATTTTGCTTAACATGAAAGGATTTTATTTTTGCTTATGACTGGGTGGTACACCATGGTGAATATATAACATATCTGAAGAATATGTTAAATTGCTTACCTATATTGCTGATTTTTCTCTTTATATATATTGATAAACATACTGTTCTAAAACTTAAATTTATGCAATAAAACAAACAAAAAAATGAGGAAACTATTCTCCTTGGCTTAATTTTATCAAACCAAAAAGAAGCAATCCAATTTTAAAAAGCAAAAAAAATTATTTAATTCTTTTACTTTGAATGTTAATAAACAAGATAATAATATGCTAATTCTCTTTAAACCTGTCAGACTTTTGGGAGTTTTCTGTAGATTATATTACACATAAAAACTGCTTTTATAAAAATAATGAAGAAACCATTAAGGTGATAGAAGATGTGTGATTATAATCTTTCTGCACATTTATACTTTCAATTTTCCAATTATTTGGCCCAAAACTTGCAAGGTCACCTCACCTATCAATTTATCTATGTTTGAAATATTTACTTGTTTGTGTGTATGAGAAACAGAAAGGAGAACATGGAGACAGAGGTTCCCTACACTTGCATTCCTTTGCTGATATCTCCCACAAGCTAACCAAGAAGTTCTTAAATGGTGATACCCTGAATACCACTGAAAATTGCATTTCTCTTCAAGAAAAGTGCATCTTGAGAAGAGTTGTTGTGGGTGTAAGTAGTAGAATGGGGTAAGTTGAAAGAAAAATGGGATTTGTGATGTAATAGTTATGACTTTGAACCAAGTTCTATCCATGATTGTCTTTTAAAAATGCATCGACTGCATTGGTTATATTTTTATATATCATGTATGATCCTACAATGAAACTTCAGGGACTCTATTCTTCATACCCATGTAGATCAGCATTGATTATCTCAGAGTCCACTTTCCTACACTTTGAAACAACTAGTACCCTTCCTTAGAGACCTTGATCTAATTTCTCTCTTACTTACTTCTGTAATATCTGTGGAACATTTAAATACTGATTAACTGGTAGGTGAATCAGTATTTGGTGTTCCACTTCCTAAGATATGGAAATCCATAACCTTTCTTTATGGCCTCCATTTTCTTCCTCAAAACTGGAGATACTAATACACATTTGCAAGTCTAGATTTCATCCTGAGTCAACCTGTAATAATATGTCAAGAATGCAATCTCTGGGGCTGGGGTTGTTGCTCAGTGGTAAAATGCTTGCCTAGTATGTGTGAAACACTGGGTTTGATTTTCAGAAGTGCATATAAATAAGATGGCAATCTCTGCCAAGCACCACATGCCTGTAATCCCCATGGGTCCTGAGGTAGAGGCAGGAGGATTGTAAATTCAAAGCTAACCTTAGCAAATTAGAAAGACCCTAAGTAACTTAGTTGGATCCTGCCTCAAAATAGAAAAAAAAAAAAAAGGGGGCTGGAATGTGGTTCAGTGGGTTGGCACCCTGGATTCAATTACTGGTTAAAAAAAATGCAATCTAGACCTGGACTGGTGGCACACACATGTAATCATCACCACTTGAGACACTGGGTCCAGAGGATCACAACTTTAAATCCAGCCTCAGTAACTTAGCAAGAACCTGTCCCAAAATAAATCAAAAACAATGGTGATAAGCTCACTGATAAAACACCTACGTCAAGTTTCATTACCAAAGAGATAAAATAAAATTTTGGTCTTCTTCCTCCAAAGTTAAAGTCTTCACAAAGAGGGGGCTTAAAAATTATGCTAGATCTTTTATAAATAAGCCATGTATTCTAGTTCTCAATATTCAAAATTTCAAATCTTTCTAAATGCTGTTCCTAAGTATATGCCTTTCCTATTATTGTCACTAGAATTAATTTCACATTTGAATATTCATTTTCTTATGTACATAAACAACTGATTGATCTTGAATATTGTTACTTTTCTAAGCTCACTTGTAACTTCTGATAGATTTTTAGTAAATTCCTACCTTGAAAATATCCACTTTAACAATACTTCGATCTCATACCTCATTTGGAAAACCCACAAAACTGAGACAGAAAGAGACAAAAGCAAGGTGAAATACCTTTTACTTTGACAGAGACAAAGATTCTGGTGAGACTCTCAGCCAAACTCTAGTCCTAAAAATCATAAATCAAGAGAACAAGATCACAAGCTGCCACAAACATGTTACCAGATACAAGAGATGATAGAAACACTAGCCAACAAACTCTCCTTATCTCAATCTAGTAAGAGATAGAATGAGGAAAGAAATCCATCTATTTCCAAAAGTAAAAAACAAATGTTATTAGGAAATTTATGTCAGCATCACACTTCCACTTATGTAGATAGGGGTTGTTCACTGCAAAATAAATACATAAATAAATAAATAAATAAATAAATAAATAAATAAAGCACATTTAATTTTAGAATGTTTTCTAAGTATAAATTATGAGACATACTGTAAACTAGAGAGGGAACAGTTTCTCAGGGCACAACACATATTTCACATTTCAAATAAGTTGCAAGTTAGGAAAGAAGCAAAGTATATTAATTCTTCAGATTGAAGAAGCTATCTGACCAGGTGTTGCTGTTTGTGACAATAAGATGGTAATCTTCAATAATATTTTGCTAAAGATTTGAACAGTTTTGACAGCTACTACTTAGCTTTAGCACTTATCACATTAGCCTTTGGTCATAGAGTTAATTTAAATTGCAAAAAGAAAAATTTCCTATGGAATCTGAAAGAAATCATCACAAATATAATTACTTAAAATAATAGAAATGTATCATTATACAGTTATAAATATTCTAGATATCTTGACAATTGACTAATGTCACAGTGTTCGCAGAGTCACACCCCTTCAAGACTAGAAAAGAATTATTCTGGATTCTAGTGAATGCTGCATTACTCATCATATAGCCATAAAAGCTTATTTTCTCTTTGTTTTGATGTAGCCCTCAATGGTCAGGATAGACAAATCTACCTTGCATAGGGCATGATGGTACACCAACACCTACCCTCAGACTTCACACAGTCTAGAACTATAGCACAGGAGATGGCAAAGTGCCCATAAGCTTATGCTTGCAAACAGTATTTGCAGGATTTCAGAAAATGTGGCACCAAGCTCAGGAAAAAGAAGCAAATCAGGGAACCCAGGGTCTGCAAACTTAAAGATAGGAAAAAGATCCCCAAAATATAGTGAGATGCGGAGAGAAGAGCTGCATAGCAAACAGCCTCCAAAATACTTAACATAAAATTTAGAGCCCTCCAAATACAAAAATGCTCATGGAATGAAGTCAAATTGAGAAGAAGAGTTGAGAATACAGCCCAGTTTAGATAATAGGTATGACCCATCTTTTTGACTAGACTCCTGGAAATATATGCAGTTGTATGTAACTTTGGATCATCCCAATTAATATTGTCTTCACCCTTTGTGCACATTCCTGGTCATCCCATCACAATACATGTGGTCCTTGGTATTTACCTAAAAACTCGGAGTTTACATGTTGTTCAGTTATCTGATTGTATTACTTCCTCCTTTCAAGGATTCCACCCTGTAAATTTTCTTGACTTCACCTCTGTGAATTCAACTTTTGTAATTTTGTCATTTTAAGTTAGTGTATCTCCAAAGTTGAAAGTTAAGGTCTAAATTGGGAGATGTCTTTAGTGAACATTTCCAGTAAATTGCTTATACTGCAAAATATATGAGGTAGTATACATTTCTTTGAGGAAAAATACATCTCAAGAGAGTACAATGCAGATGAGAAATTTCAAAATATTTCACAAAGGAGGAAACATTCAAATGGCAAATAAATATATGAACATAAATATAAAGCAATACTATTTAAGGAAGTTAAAATTCAAGCCTAACAGGGACTATTGTATACTCACCATGAAAGAAAAAAACAATAACACACATACAAAAAAGACTGATGGTCACAGAGATTTTAAGTGATTTGAATTGTCAAGCATGTTATGACAAAATAAAAGGTAAAGCCACTTTGGAAAATGGTGTGGTGCTATTGTCACAGGCATACACTGTGAACCATTAATTCTACCCCTAGAGAGAGCAGTAGTGGGAAAAATATTTTATGAGAATGCACTAACTGGTTTTCACCACCGCTGCCTTTACCCCTGAGAAAGATTTCTCCAGCTGCCACCAGGCTCTGCAGTCCAGGACCCTTTAATCTGTACACTTGGACCCATTTTACACGCCAGCCCAAATCTGGTCCCAGCACCATCTCAAAGAAAAGGATGAAGCACTGGTGTCTTTAGTACTGAGGACTCAAAGTTAAGAATAAAGTGAAAGAGAACAAAAACTGGAAAGAGTAAAATAAAGAAGTGATAGAGGAAAAGGAGAAGGGGGCTGAGGAAGAAAAATATTCTGTGAGGATGGAGAGGGGAATAAATAGGATGCAGAAAATGAGGAAGAAAAGGACAAAGAAGATGAAGTAAGTCCAAATCTACAGAAACATGAAATTCATATGACAGCAGAACCACTCTTCCAGTGATTGTAGGATGGGATGTCCCTTGGTAACTGAGAGTGGGGGGGGGGACTAGGGTGTAAACATTTCACCTGCTTACAGCTTGGAAATTACCAGAGATGCCACTTTTTTTTTTTTTCACTCCAGGCTTCTCTTTTCCATATGTCTAGAGACTGACACTCCCCATTCACTCTTCCACTGTTACATCATCTGGCCTGCTCCTTCTGAGCTTCCTACTGCTCCCAAGTCATCTTTTTCCCCTTTCCTAGTTCTTTTTCTCTCTCTTATCATTTATACTTTGGTAGCCTCTCTTAGCAGTCCTCAACCTCACATCCTGCCCCAGCCCTCTTCTTTATCTCTAGATTTACCTCGAATTCTCTTCCTATCAGAGAGCAGCAGGTTGGAGTTGGGTCAGAGTTAGAAACAAACCCACAGTTTCTCCCTTCTCCTCTCCTTTTTGTATTAGTGAGTAAAGGAGAGAGTAACACTTGTTTTATTGATTGCTTGTATATTTAAAAAGAATAAATAGTACTACATAGAAAACAAAAAGTTTACTTACCATTGGGGATTTTGGAGGGGTACTAAGAGGAAGAGGGCATGAATGGATTGCCAGGGCATCATTGATATTCTATTTCTCAATGTAGACCATCATATGTGGAATGTTTCCTTTGTGGTAATTCAAGAACCTCTATAATTTTGATGTTTAACTGTTCTTGCTTGCTCAATAACATCAAATTTATTACAGAAAATGTTATGGGGGAGAGCAAAAAGAAGGATTTAAAAGTACTAGGGAACACAATGCACGATGGATATGATAATTTTGTTGATTGTGGTGATGGTTTTATAAGTATCTACAAATGCCAGAAGATAAAGGTATATATCTCAGATATATGCTGGTGAATATGTGCCAATTAAACCCCCATAAGGCTGTGAAAAATTGGGAACTGGCTAAAGATGAGATTAAAAAGGAAACATGCAGACATAAATTAGTAAGTCATAAAATGACTAAGAATTTATTATAAATCATCCATGTCAATAATTTGGAAAAATAAAATTTTACAAAAAGAAGAGTAAGGAAAATCCTAAGCAAAAGAGCAAAATTAGAAACTACTAAAAATGACCATAGCACAGAAAGAATCATCTGTGGGAAACCATCCTTATTTAGTAGAATCAGACTAGGATTAGCCATGGGACACAGAGGCCTGGTTTTTAGGAACTGCTGGGAAGCATGTGGCACTGTGTCAGAGTGGTTCCCTGTCCCTTTCTGGAATATTTCCCCTAAGAGAATGGCTCCCCTAACTTTATCCTATCTTGTCCATCACAGAAGAAGCTCCTCCCAGTCTTGGACCCCTTTACCTCCATGCTATAAATAAAAGAGAGAGCTAGTATGGCCAGACCCATCATTCCCTCCTCACTTAAAGAGTGTTGAGGGCTGGGGATATAGCTCAGTTGATAGAGTGCTTGCCTCACAAGCAAAAGGCCCTGGGTTTGATCCTGAGCACTGCAAAAAAACATATATATATTGTTGAATCTTGTGCTTATTGAGTAAGTTTTGGGGTAATAGAGTGATACACAGCAAACATCTTCCTCCAGCAGTTAACCCTTTTCTCATCCACACAGCAAGTGTTAGAGAGGCCCCCTGCAATCACCAATGTCAATGTTGGTGCTTTTAAAAAGGAAATGGATTTGAAAAAACTCTAGTAAATTTTTGACAAGTAAAATTTATATCAATTATATACTATATACTTGCCAGTAATATGCATATATATAATGATATCTCACTTGATGGGAATACAGTCTAGAAAATTTGTTCTAAGAAATTCTGCCATTTTCTGAATATCTGAGTGTAATGACAAGAATCCAGAGGATACAGACTATTACATAACTAGAATATTTTGTTTCCATTGTTGTACATGAAGTATATCACAGACCAATACACAATAATACCACATGGCTGATGTTATAAAGTTACAGCCACCAGTTTTGACCTCATAATGAAATGAATAAATGGTAGAACTGAAGACAAAATGCTTAATAAGTCACTTGCTATTTAGGAAGTAAAAAAAATAAAAAATAAGAGATTAGAGTACAAGGAAGAAGAAAAATGGCATTCTTTCAAAAAAAAAGATTATAGGATGTTGGAATACTTTGCAATAATAAAAGTGATACTCTACCCTTCACTAATACCATGTAGCAACTCATTTTTACACACTAAATCCTGAATATAAATGTTATAAATAAATAATGGTTAAATATTAAAGAAAATATAAGGCATTCACAATTTCAAATAAAAGAGAGTGAGAAAGGATGCATGTGGTTGTGCACACCTGAAATATCCAATACTGTGGAGGCTAAGGTAGGAGGATCACAATCGTAAGGCAACTCAAGGAACTGAGCAAAATCCCATCTGAAAATAAAATTTAAAAATGAGTTGATCAGGACACCCTGATTTCAATCCCGAATGTCACAAAGGGAAAAAAAAAATAGTTATTGCTTTTCAAAGTTATACAAAATATTATTTTTAAATTTATGAAATGTATAATATTAAAATAAAAATTCTATTTCTCAAATAAGTCCATTGAAGTGTGCAAGGAGAAGTGACAGAGTGAAAGAAACTAATTCCCTTGCATATAATCAAACACTTATAAGAAAATAACAAAATACAGACTGCAAAAGAAAAACAGGCAAGAGACTTCAATAGCCACTCTAAATAGGAGATAGACATCTAAGTGTTCAATAATTAATAAAAACTGAACATCTTTAGAAATTAGGTAATGTAAGATAAAATCATATATACAAAAAACTAGTATTGACGAACATGGAATAAATGCACTCATGAAGGGAAGATGGAGTTTAAGCTGTTAATATTTATTTGTAGAAACAGTTTTGCTCTCCAGCATACATCATACACCCCCACCAGAAACACTGAAATTACAGCACCTGTACATATGAAGATATAACCATATTTCTGTAGAGTTGAAATCCAGAGGCATGGTTAAAGAGGATGTATATTTAGGAGTAAATAAATAATAAACTGTGGGAAATGATGGTTTCTAAAAGAAAGACACTTTTTTTGCTGTGCTACATTCAGTTTGTCAAATGCTATAAAACACCATGTATGTTTTGTACCAATGTTACATGAATGTCACATTTCATATATAAGCATAATTAAAAAGGAAATGTGCAAAATTTGAGAAAATAAAAATTCAGAGAAGCACATGAAAGAATCAGTTACACACCCTATGCATAGATAAATCTCATCATTATAAAGATGACCATTTTCCCCATTAATCTAAAAAATACCCCATAAAAATTTTACCATGCTTTATTTCAATTAAATAAGGGACAAAATCAAAAAACTCTAAAATTCTCCTGGTAGGTTAAATACACATGAAATTAGCCAAGAACTCTCTAATAAGTGCAAAAGTAGCAGCTATCATTACCTGACACTAATATATATTATAAAGTTATACTGCAGTAATTTAAAGACCAAGAAATCACAATACAGAAAATTCCATAGGTAAGTCCATAAGTATGTAAATATTTTTATTGTTAAGTGCAATTAAAGGGCCTATATAAATGTGACCATATCAAAAACATTTTAATGTTAATGAATGTTACATCTCAACCTAAAGGTAGAAGTTACAAGAGGCACAGATCACTGGTAGGGCTTGTGTGCAGAATGTGTGTGATACTGGAATTATACCCGAGCATCAGCCCAAAAGCAGATATTAAGACAGATAATTTTCAAAATATAGAATATGACCCTCATGGCTTCCCCTCCATTCATGGATACATCAATATATATCTACTCCTGTTTTGAGTTCCTTTTAAAATAAATTGAGAATCCTGCACATTGAACAACTGAAAACAATAAGTAAGAAAAGTTGTGGCACAGGCTGGGGAGATAGCTCAGTCGGTAGAGTGCTTGCCTTGCAAGCACAAGGTCCTGGGTTCAATCCCCAGCACCACAAAAAAAAAAAAAGAAAAAAGAAAAAAAAAGAAAAGTTGTGGCATACTTGGGCATTAACATGCCTTGAGCAATGTGCCATATAATTGGGACAGAATACCCAAATCCATTGTCACCCTGAGTAAAAGAAAACTGATTCGGTCATAAATATATTACATTTAACTCTAAATTTCCTGCAGTTTAAATATTAATTCATCTGGTGCACTGAGAGGAAGGGACTAGATATACACAGGCATCAATACCAGAGAAAATGGAGTGTTTTTCTATAGCCATTCAAATTCCATGGGTTTTATTCCATGGGACTAGGGCAGAATAGGAGTTAAATCTCAAGGGTCCCAGTTTATCTCAAAAAGGGATATCTCTCTGTAAACTGCTGTGGCTAACTGATGAATTTCTATCTAGCCAGCACCAAAGTTAGTAGGGGAAATATAGTCCACAAATGGCAGCCCAAGTGAGAATTTAGCACTTCCAGAACCCTCTACCACCAGTTTGGTAATAACTCCAGGCCTAATTCTTTCTTTCTATAAAGAATTTGTCCCAGCTTCAACTTTATCCATTCAGTGGTACATCTTAAACCACCAAGCTTTGGGAGCAATGGCAACTGTGCATGTGCATATCTCCCAAGATCACAAAGGTGTGGCTTCACATTGATATGCAAGCATTTCCATGGGCTACAATCTCCACCAGAAGTGAAAAAAAAAAGGATTAAAAACAGATCCCTGTTTATTCCTTAAATAGGTTTACATCACATTTTTCCAGTGAATATAAGGCAACCTGGAATCTAACAAACTTGCATCAGGAATTCAGTGCACCAGTCAACAATAAGACCTTCTGCAGCCTGAGCACAGCTGTTAGAATGGCTATCAAACAGTTGAAGAAAAACTAGTACTCCAATTATATGGATATGAAAGAAAGAAATAAATTAACACTGTGCTAGAATATAAATTTGGTACAGTCATTTAAAAAAATAAACATTGAATGTTCTGAAAAACTAAGAGAATAATACTAACTCTCTGTGCATTTCCAAAGTATGTAAAATCAATATGTTAAATGGTTGCATTTTCATCTTCTTTGTAGCAGCATTCTTAATAGCCAAAATAAGTAAACAATTGAAGTGCCTTTTGGGCAAAGGATACACCAGGAGATTTCTCCCAGATTTAAGGCAGATCCTTCCATGAGAAAATACTCTCCCTAAATTTAGTCTGTTCTCTAACAAGATAGAGATACTATCTTGTATCTCTAGTACTAATATTCACTGATATTTTAAAATACTGTGCTCAATTCAAATGTAATATGGAAAGAATAACTGATAATACTGGGGAGAGGGGAAGTTGTCATTGGGAATGTGGAAAGGGAGCTGGAATTTTGGAATTTTATTGACTTATATAGAAAAGTTTAGCCTACGAGACAATGTTCTGGACTTGACATTTTGTTTCCCATCTACTTAGAATATTGAGAAGGATGCACATTAGATGTGCCAGCTGTAAGATCCTCATATCAGACAGTTGCAAGTACTGGACAAGAAAATAATAGAGGTGGGAATGAGAACCCTCTGACATAAATTCCACAAGGGGGACTCTTACCACAAAGACATTCTGACAAGGTATCTTGCCGTGGAGAGACCAAGGGAGGATACAAACACATATATTTTTGTAAAAGTCAAGTGATTCTTCTCTACTTTTCTATCATGTGAAATGCTCATAAACAACACCAAAAAAAAAAAAAAACCTTTGCTTTTAATTTTTTTTCTTTGGTACTAGGGAGTTGACACAGGGGAATATTAAATCTGAACTACAAATCCAGTCCTTGCTTTAAAATTTTGAGATAGTCTTTCTAACTTGCCCATGGTCTACTTAAATTCCAATGTTCATCTTGAAATTTTAATCTTCCTGCCTTAGCTACCTGAGTCTCTAGATTATAGTCATGTGCCAACTGCACACAGTAGGAAAATAAATCCTTTAAAAGTTCCATCCAGTTACTTGTAAAATAATTTTAAAATACTGTGCTCCTTTCAAATGTAATATGGAAAGAACACTTGATAATACTGGGGAGAGGGGAAGTTGTCACTGGGAATGTGGACAGGGAGCCAGAAATTTAGGATTTTATTGACATACATATAAAGCTTTAGCCTAGGAGACAATGTTCTGGACTTGAAATTTTGTTTCCCACCTACTTAGAATATTGAGGAGTATACACAGGGTGGCAAACACCTGTAGTCCCAGCAACTCACAAAACTGTGGCACAAGTCAAAAACCAGACTCAGTAACTGTCTGAAAATAAAATAAATAAATAAATAAATAAATAAAAAGTACCACAGATGTAGCTCTGTGGGAAAGGACCTCTGGGTTCAATCCACAGTACCACCATCCCCCCCAAAAAAGGAAGAAAAACAAGCTTAGAAAGAAGTAAGAACTGAGACCCCTACAGACCACAGCTCCCCTCATGCAGGAAAACAATTAATGGTGTTTTGATTCTGATGATCATCCCACTTCACAATCCATCAAACATCTCAGAAGGTGCTAGAATGCTGCTTCATATGTGCTCAGGTAGGACTTCAGGTAGAGGCTGCAGATATTCTGCAGGAATAGGACAAGACTTCTAGAGTCTATTACTGACATATGCCCCACTTGACTGTCCAGTCAAATGGGGCACTTACCTGCTCCAGAGGAGGACTCAGGCCTGCAGACACTGGAGACTACCACAGGAATTCCAGTCCACACTGCCAGTTCTCACCATAATCAGTGCAGACAGTTTCAAGTAGCCTCAGCCCACAGTCTCAGGATGCCACTGCACACTAACAATTTACTGGCTTTTGTGCATCCCAGTATTCTCCCCATATATCTTCCAGTACCTGCATAGCAGAGAAAATCAGGTCCTCTGAACATAAAAGAGGGAGCCTAGACATGAATACCAACACTGGCAGGCTCCAGAGACAAAAGTCATACCAGATGGCTAAGCCCGCTTCTCTTCAGTGGCTGTGTGCTGGATTATATAATGCTTACTGAATAGACAGGGCTTATGTCTTTACATGCTGAAATTGAGTCCAGTGAGTCTTCTGAATGACAGGAGGTGATATCAAATACATAAATAAATGAGGTCACAATGGCACGTTCTTCGCTGCAATTTTTTTTTTTTTTCTGTTGAGGTGCTAGGAATTTAAATCCAGATCCTCAGGCTGCAGCTAATTTAAAGCAAGATTTCCTTGGAGAAGTGAAATCCAACCCAGCTAGGAGGACTTTGCATTTAACCTTGCATATAAGGTCTTTTCAATTTGTAGATTATATATGTATATTATTCATGTATGGAAACAATTGACTATACCATAAAGTTTCTTTTAACTTCCCTACTATCTTGTGATGAAACACAGAAGAACTGGGAAGAAATCCCCTAAGACAGCAATATCCAGTGATATTAATATGTGGGGTGCAAGGGTAATTAAATTTTTCTTGTATTCACATAAAAAATAAATAGTAGAAATTGATTTTAATAACACAACCCAATGCATCCAATAGGTGAATGCTAACATTATGTGACCAAAATATATTACTAATTAAAGGTGTGAATTTTTGGAACAGCACTCTCAAAATTATGTCAAGCCTCCAGAATATCTCAGTTCATGGAACAAAATTCCAGATTTAAGAACAATGACTCCTCTAACCTCAGGGAGATGAAGGTAGTGATCACTGTATTTTATGCTAAAGTGAGGGATAAAATTTCTTACCAATAATATTCTTCTTAGGTCCAAAAAACAGGAGAGACACTGCCCTGAGAGCAGGAAGTTTTAATCAGAAAGTTTCCAAAAGTAGACTTTTTTTCACCAAATGCTGGCCACAGTACCTTCAATTCAGCTATCAGCCAGCAAAAGAAGATGAAGTTCTAGGAGTTGGTGTTCTATGTCTTCAGATTCAGAGCTTTGAACACATAATTTTAATGCATTAAAAATAAACTTTTCATTTTGTATTTTGGCCTTAGATCTGATGGCTGGTCTATGACTTTTTTTCCCTTCTATGACCAAATCCCTCAACTAATAAGCAAATGGGCTTGGAATCAAGATGAACTGTGTTTCCAGGTATGGTGACACACTCCTGAATTCCCAGCAGCTCAAAAGGATGAGGTAGGAGGGTCATAAGTTCAAAACCAGACTCAGCAACTAAGCAAGACCCTCTCTTTAAATAAAATATTAAAAAAAAGTGCTGGGGATGTGGCTGAGTGGATAAATGTCCCTGGGTTCAACCCCAGGTACAAAAACAAACAAACAACAAACAAACACCTCCACTACACCACGTGACTCATACAACTTTTCTTATCATTTTAGAACCTAGTGACACTTAGTCAAAAAAGCAGGATTTCTATTTGTGTCCATGTGAGTATGTGTATATACATACTACTCCATAATATAATTTTTAATAATGTATTCATTTGTGTAAAGTGTTTTGTGCTTGCCATATGATATCTGTTATGGAATAAACCATGGTCAGCATTTGGTAGAAAAGTGTCTACTTCTGGAAACTTTCTGGTTAAAGCTTTTTTTTTCTCATTCAGGGGTGTGTCTTTCCTATTTTTTGGACCTGAGAAGAAATAATGATAAGGAATTATAATCCTCTCCTGAAAGAAATGCAGACAAGAGACTTTCCTGCACCCAAGTCTGCATATATATGAACAAAACCTTTTTACATAACTGACTGGTTATGGGGCTGTTTTTTCAGGACCCAGGGAAATCCCAGTTCACTTTATAACAAGAACATACATGATTCAGAAGTAATCACAACTCTCCTTTAGGAATCAGCAAATGATGCAGGTTTCTATGTCATTTTCTAAACATAGCTGAACATGGGTAATATAGGCATGGAGCAGAGAATTATTTTATTTGGGATATAGAATAAAAGGAGGAGAAGGATAAACATGTTAGTTGTACCTTAAACCACTAGAGAATTGGAATTTGGAATTCAGACAAGGAAGACTCAACCTTTAAATTTGGGCATGTGCATGAGTACCTACAGTGAAAAGGTAATTACAAGATTTGAAAGAAAATTCATGTGAGTGACAGATAATGCATATACAATAGCTGCATAGTGTCTTCCAGGTGGTCTGTTCAGTTGTGGGTCACAGTACACACATATATTGGTAGCTTCCATGAAGAGCATTATCCATCTGTGTCCTCAAAAGTTATTCCCATTTTAGAGATGAGAAAACACAGGTTTATGGACATTAAATGGCAACTCAACAGCACACAGAAAACTACCCAGAGATAGAAATGTATAAAATCCCTTCAAAGCTTCTCAAAGGCTGGTTAGCTCTTTATATAGGGGATGTTGATATGGAGAAATATTATTTTCTTCCCATTTTGAAGAGAGTGCCTAGAGAAGACATCCCAGGAGAAACACAAAAATTTTTTCTTCTTTCATATTAATGAACTCTTCAAAAAAAGAGCTACCAACCCAGATTCTTTATAAGGGTAAAAGCTTGAAAATTACAGGGTACAAAAAAGCACATCACAGGCCCAGAGTATGAGTATGACTCAGGAAAAAAATGAATCTAAAAGATTTATAAAGAAGAATAATATTATGGCATTTGTAGGTAAATGGATGGAGTGGGAGACTATCATGCTAAGCAAAATAAGCCAATCCCAAAAAAACAAAGGCTGATTGTATTCCCTGATATGGTGATAATAATATATAACAGGGGTGGAAGGTGAGGAGTGAGAGAAGAATGTAGGAACTTGATGATGTAGAAGAAAATGAGGGGGGTATGAAAAATTGTGGAATGAGACAGACATCATTACCCTATGTACATGTATGATTAAACAAATGGTATGAATCTACATCATGTACAACCACAGAAACAAAATGATGTACCGCATTTGTGTACAATGAGTCAAAATGCAGTCTGTAAAAAATAAATAAATAATTAATTAATTTAAAAAAGATTTGTAATGAATTGAAAAACTATGTGTAACTATTTCTAGAAATAAATGTTCTTTTGTTGCTATCTCCACATGTCATTCAATAAACAATAAATTATGTGTGAATATTTCTAGGATTTGCCAAATCTTATCCCATATTATTTTGTATTAAACTTCAAACTCTAGATAATAGAATGCATGATTCACTCTCAGAATCATGTAAAAAAAAAAAAACTTAGAGGAAGAGGAGTGTGGATGTTTTTTGTGAATGTGTCATTCAACAATCTACTTACCAAGTAATTTTGAGGACATATATTCATTTTCCTGCAGTCATAAGGGACATAATTTCCCTCATTTACTTTTCCTGTTAGAAATTTCAAAGATAAGTCCTAGAATCCCATTTGAAATAACTTCCAAATATAAAACAGACAAGTAACCTACAATACATACTCAAGGAAAGCAAAAAGGCAAATGAATTTTTTTAGTAATTAGAAGCAGAACCATTATTTCCTAAAATCAAACTCTGTATTTTATCTTTGAAGCCAGAAACCCCAAAAGAAAAGCAGGCAAGAGCCTTGAATGACCAATTTACACAGGAGATATGTAAGTGATCAATTATCATAAAAAATCAACATCTTTGGAAATTAGAGAAATATTAAATAAAATCCCATTATAGACAAAGTTAAATAGTATTGATGAAGATATAAAACAAATTAATTCTCATAAACCCAAAGGAGTTCAAGTTATTATTTTCTATTTTTGGAAACTTTTGCTATTGAAGATAAATGATATTCCTCACAACAAAGACTTACTGAAATTACAGCACTGAAATTACACCCTGGAGGATGGTTCAAGGGAACATAATCTTGGAAAAGATAAATAGTAATCTGTGGCAAAAATAGTCACAAGGGGACAGTATAAAGCACCATATTTAAGATTTATATAGGTGCCATATGCATATGTAATATTTTACATGTATACATGTTTAGAAAATAGGTAGAACTTATGAGAAAATAAAAATGATAAGAAGCACAAAAAGACTCAAATACACATTCCTTGTGTAGATGATAAAATGCATCAATACATAGATGACAACTTTTCCTCATATTAACCTACAATATATTCATCAAAATCACTACATGCATATATGACCATATCACAATGAATTCTACCTTTATGTGTATCTATACAGCAGAAATTTTTCAAAAACAATAAAGAAATAGAAGAAAGACAGGGGAAGGAGGAGGAGAGGGAAAGGTGAACTACTGGGAACTAAAGTGAAGCAAATTATAGTCCATGCCTGCATGATTATGTCAAAATGAACCCAAATATTAGGTAGAACTGCAGTGCAATAATAAAAAATTAACATGCATTACTTTTAATGAAAAGAACCAAAGGATAAAGTTCTAAAATTCACCACAAAAATATATATATTTTGTCCTGGGCACTTCTCAGTTTTGACACAATTGGTTAAATATATATATATATATTATATATATAAATATATATAATATATATATATATATTATATATATAGCCAAAAAAACCTTTTCAATTATAAGAACAAAAGAAGTCTTATCATTACCTGACATTCATGTATATTATGGAACTATACTATTACAATAATCATCAAGGAAAAACAATATAAACAAAATGCATACATGAACCCATAAATATGTAAAAATTATATGCTTAATTTTAATAGAAAAGCCTAGACAAATCAAACCACAAGGCCAATCTCAGCAACTTAGCTAGACCTTTTCTAAAATAAAAATAAAAAGTACCAGGTATATAGCTCAGAAATAAATTTAAAGTATTCCTCTGTTCAACCTTCAGTAACAAAACAAAACAAAGCAGGAAATTAAAGAAAAAAGTAAAAATGAAACTTAGCTAGCTCAGGAAGAAGTAAGGACCTTGTAGACCACAGCTCCTCTCCTGCAGGAAAATGGCAACTGGAGATTTGCTTATGATAATTGCTGCCCTACCTGGTTGTCACCAACATCTAGGAAGATGCTGGGCTATAGGCACAAACCTGCCAGATAGGATTTGAGTCATGGGCTGAGGGTGCCCTGCAGGGATAAGAAAGGCTGTGCCACTGACATGCTGCCCACCTGAAAGGCCAGTGGTACTGAGGGGGCACTGACCCAGAGAAGGGCTCAGGCCTATAGACTGCAGGGACTGCCTGGAGTCATGTCCACCAGCTCCTGTTCCTGCAGTAGTCAGACCCCGGTTTCAACAGTCTCTCTCCCCCAGTCTCCCTCTGAGAGCTCATTATGCAATTGCACACTCACCATTTCCTGGTGCTCAAAAGCCAAGGCTGCTCTCTAGGAATTTTCAGCACCCCCACAGCAGAGCAACTAAGGACTCCAAAATGTAAGAGTGAATCCTAGAGCCAAATGGCAGGAATGGCAGTTGCAGGAGAAAATGACCCTGCCATATTGTGGAAGCCTCTCCCCTTCTTGCTGGGTACACTCATGATTGGACAGTTCTTACTTAGTGCTCCTAATTGGACAGGGTTTAAGACCATGTACCCCCGAGTCTGAACCAGGAAGACTTCTTTTTGAGTGACAGGGAGTAATGTCCAATCAAGGCATGAATAAGGCCAGAATGACAGGTGCTTGGTTGCACTATTATTTTTTCTTTTGAGGTCTGAGAATTGCACACCAGATTCTCCAAACACAGAATATTTGCATTTAACCTCACATGTAAGATAATTTTCATTTTATGAATTATTTATGCCTGTATATTATTCATGAATGAAAATAAATGACAATTACTATAAAATTTCATTTAATTTTTCTGCTCTCTGGTCTTGTTAGAAGATAGATTAAACATTGAATTGGGAAGCAACTCCCAAAGCAACAATATCCAATGAAAACAACATGTAAGGCACAAGGGTAATTTAAATATTTCTAGTATTCATGTTAATAACATAAAAAGAAACAGTTGAAATTCAGCATATACAAAACAGTAATTTTGTGACTAATAACAGCACAGAACCTACTTATATCAATAGTCCCCATTAATCAGTTGAGTCCTCTAAAAACATTCCATTGTAGAGGTGAGCAAACACAGGCTTCTAAATATAAAATAAGCATCATGTGTCAAAACTCAGAAGTGCCCAGGACAGAAATTATGAAATTCCTTCTAAGCTTTTCAAAGTCTATTTTGCTCCTCATATAGAAACATTTAGAGAAATATGATTTCTTCTCCATTTTAAAGAGAGAGACTGGAGAAGGTGTCCCATAAGGTCATTTTGACTTGAGAGACTATTTTTAATCCTTCTTTCATGTTGAGGGAAGTCTTCAGTAACAGAGCTATGTCAACCCAAATTCCTTTTTGGGGCAAATGCTTGGAGACTACAGGGTACAAGAAAGCCCAAAACAGGGCTCAAAATCTGAGTATGGCTTGGGAAGAAAAAAATCCAAATGACTGATAATCCACTAAAAGGGAACTCAAGCTTGTCACTGCAGTATTTGACTTAGTAGTGCTATGAGATTTTGAAGTTAATTTTTATTTAAGTCAAGTGATATTCATTTTGATTGACCAGTAATGAAGCCTCCCAAATCCAGCAACAAACTTACCAGTGCCAGACCTCTGTAAGGTGCTGTCAGGGAGTCTTCATTCTTCCTGCTTCCCCTCTTTCTTCCTCTAGTCTATGATAATTTTCTACCTGTGGGAGACTAGCAATGAGTTGGAAGGCCAAGATTGATTCAAAACACCTTTGGAGACTAGATTTAACTTTATATTCTGGCTCTACCACTTTCTAAACCAGTGGCTTTGAGCAGAAAGTTTAACTCCCTGTGGGCTCTGGTCTCCTCATCTACTAAGTGGGGATGTCCTCATATCTGGTATCTTGGACAGTACAAACAGCTGACATAAACAGTTGTTCCCAGCTCTATGGTGTAGGCTGCTGTTCCTCTGCAGATCAGAGGATAGTCTGCCCAAAGGGTGTATCTCTTTTCTCTTTTCCATAAGCAGCTCCTGATTCTTCTGGAATCCACCTCTGCATGAGGCAGACTACCAGGACTAAGCAGCCAGCATGGAAGCCCCCTGAACAAGGAGGCACTGAGTCTGCCAAGTTGGTTTGAGTTGGCCTAGACAGATTATTTCAGAGGCCCAAAAATGACTGGTAGAAATTGAGCATGGAAAGCTTACTGCCATCTTGTGGCTACAGGGAAGGGGAAAAAAAGGAATGGGAACCAAGAAATGAAAAGACAATGTATCACTGAAACCAGCTGTGCCTGCAATTGGAACTTCACCCATGGTTTTCATTTGTAGTAGTAAAACACCTCCTTTGCCTATGTTAGTTTGAGTTTGTTTTTGGTCACTTGAAATTAAGATTATTGACTGACCTACTGATTTTCTCAATTCCTTTTCTTTCATAGTAATGGAGGGACAAGAGAATGGTCACAAGGAGCAACAGAAAATTAAATCTCAAAAAAATCACGTGTCAATAAATGGGCAAATAAACTAAACAAACACTTCCAAAAAAAAAGATATACAAATAGACAACAAATATATGAGAAAATGATCAACATCATTACCAATTAGGGAAATGCAAATTAAAACCACACTGAAATTTCTCCTCATACCAATCAGAATGGCAGTCACCAAGAATACAAATAATAATAAAAGATGGAGAGGATGTGGAGAAAAATGAACACTTATTTTTTTAATGGAACTGTAAATTAGTAAAACCACTATGGAAACAAGTATGGAGGCTCCTCAAAAGACTAGGCATGGGACCACCATATGACCAAGTTATACCACGTCTCTGTATTTATCCTGAATAATTAAACTCATCATACTACAGTGATACATATATACCCATGTTTATAGCAACAAATTTATAATAACAAAGCTACAGAAACAGCCTATAAAGAAAATGTAGTATATATACACCACAGAATTTAATTCAGACTTAATAAAGTTATGCCATTTGCAGAAAACTGGATGAAACTAAAGACCATCTTGTTTAGTGAAATCAATCAAAATAAGAGGTTTAAGGGTCATATGTCATATGAGAGGATAAAGTTAGAGAGGATAAAGGAAAACAAATCTGGGGATGGATCTCCTAAAACTCCAAGGTAGATCAGTAGAAGAAAAGGACAAATGGGTGGCTACTGGGGAGAGAAGAGGCAAGGGCTGGGGAGTGATATTGGCCAAACTATATGTTTATTTTGTATGCATGAACAAATATGTAACAACAAATCTCAGTATTATTTACAACTATAATGCACTAATAAAAATGTGGGAAATAAAAGATTAAGTCCAGCTGATCATGGTGGCACATGCTGTAATTCCTGTATCCTGGGAGGCTAAGACTGGAGGATCGCAAATTTTGAAGTCAGTCTCAGCAAAAAAAAATATTCTAAGCAACTCAATGAGACCCTGTCTCTAATGAAAATTTAAAAAAATAGGCTGGAGGGCTGGGGAAATACTTCAGTTGGTATGTGCTTCCCTTGCAAGCATAAGGCCCTGGGTTCAATCCCCAGCACTGCAAAAAAAAAAAAAAAAAAAAAAAGAAAAAGAAAAAATAGGCTGGAGATGTGGTTCTGAGTTCAATCCTGCTACCCTCAACCCAAAATAAAGATTAAGTCCAGACAAGCCTTGAAAATGGCCTAATTCTGCCCATCGGTTAGAGCATGGCTTTGAAAGTCTTAGAGACTTATTTCTGCCTTTATTGGTCCCTACCTATGAATAGAAATTAAAAAGTTATATTTTGCTATTGGACTGGTATAAATTAAATATAATCCAGAACAGATGATATTTTTATTTTTTCTTTGCATTTAAAAATAAAACAACTCCACTTTTTTAAATGGAACTTTCTCTGAAAGTTCTTTCTTTTTTTCTGTATTTTATATACAAATGTTTGACAGTAGTCATACATTTTTAACCAAAACACTAGTAAACCAAATCACTTTTTTTACTAAATCTACAATACATATTAAGAACCACATCAACTGAGACATATTTCTTAATTTGATAGAACTGGTATAGCCATCTTATGGATTCCAGTTGCTGGGGTGTCACAGCAAGGATCACTTCTGATTGGCTAAAAGTACTTGCTGTTTGATTAGGTTAAACAGGATGGGACAGAAGCCTAGAGCACTGTTCACTTTTGATTGGCTAAATGAACAGTGGTATTACTGGATTAAGCCTACACCAGAGCATGCACTGGAGCCTGCTGGCTGGAAATGATTCTCTCATTAATTCATGATTGTACAGCATGAAGGTTTCCCATTTGTGTTGAGAAATCTCTAGGATTAAATGCCTTACATGCAAATTTCTGTGTAAAAGAGATGAAAATGGAAATTTATATCTATCTTGTGGAAACTAAAACCTGGACTGGCAGACCATGGATGATGACTATTCTGACCTCACTGACCAGTGGAATGCTTCCATGAGGACCAATGGCCTTTGTTGATCAGAAACCAAGTCCAACTTTGTCTCCTGTTTGACCCCCCTCTAGAATGTGAGAAAAGGAAATAGTCCTGGTCGTTTAGTTTCATCTTACATTTTCTCCCTTTGGCTTTTCCTGAAAGAGCTCCTTCTTGAGAATGTGCTGACCAGTTCCCATTGGATTCTTAACTATGAATTCTTACAGATTTTATGATTAAGAGGAATGGTCTTTATCTCCCTGAGTTTTCCTTTTCAGCATAACTTGGGTTCCTCTGATCAATATTATTTCAGAATTGGCCTTTTTTTTTTCTCCTGCTGATAACAGGTAGTTTGCTGATAAATGGGACATAATCTGTACATTAAGACCAGGTAGGGACGTGGGTAATTTGTTTCTTGGAACAGAAAGCATATGGAGGTCAGCACAGTGGGTTCACATTATAGAATTCTATCCTTAACTTCATGTTCCCATCACACACATCCCTTTGTCCCCTATCATTTAGGAAGATGCGGTCCAGCTGAAGTCATATTCTGGTTGAGCATGGTCTCTAAAGAATGGACAACATCAGTTGCACCAGAGAACTTTATAGCAGTGCAGATTCTCTAGCCACAACACAGACCTACAGTATCAGACTCAGGGTGACTCATTTTTCTTCTATGGAAGATCCTGAGTCTTGGAGCACAGATCCCCGCCGTTACCACCCGTGACCACTAGATGGCGAGGAAGCACTTTCCTACCAGCCCAGAGGGGCTCTCAGCAGCCAGCCTCCTGGTTTCTCTGGGTCACATCAGAATCGCTGAAATGTCAGTGTGCTGAGGTCAATTTTACTGTGGTGTCAAGAAAGTGACAAATAGCTGGGACATTGACTAGAGGGAGAAATGGCCATGGTACTGTAGAAGAAAAGGCCTTTAGAATTGTACAAATCCTCATTCGCTTGCAGGGCAAGATGACCATTTTTTCATAGCCTGGAGTCCTGGGGGATGGCAGAGGTCTGGTCACTGGCCTTAATACCAATTGGGAAGACAAAGCTCATAACATAGCAACAGGGTATTTTCTTCTCATAGAAAGTCTAATCTGATTGTAAAGATACCGAGAAAAGAAAAAGACCTGTCTTTTTTTTTTTTTTTTTTGGACTTTAAATTATTCACTGGGAAGGTAAGTAAGGAGGTGGGAGGAGAACTAGTATTTAAATTTTGGATTTAAGTCAGGTTCTGTTCTTGACTAGAGAGGACTTTTGTCTGCTCCTGAGCCTCTTTTGTGACCTAAGTTTGCACCCATGACAGGAGAAAGTGTGTGCAACAGGAACTGTGTTTGCACAGTTTCTGTTTCCCAAGTGCAGAAGTCTTCCTCCCCTCACACTTCTGGCAAACCATCCTGTTCTACAACATTAAGAGGGTGAGTGCCTAATATAGAAAATGGAAAGCACAGGGTTTTGTGCACCCCATATTACCTAGGCCCAGGGATTCAGGCCACAGATGCGATTGCCCTGGTCATTTTGAGAAGATTTGCTGGTTTGGCAATGTTGCAAGAATAACTTGGGTGTGTTTTAATCTGGTATGGTTAAGACTCAGAAACAGATTTGATAGGCACAGACCTCTACAATTACCTAAAATAGTTGTGTAGGCCCATGTGGGTGGCACCAGGGTTGGTCAGGAGACAGAGGGTATGGAAGGTGGGGGAGAACATGGGAATGAGACTTTATTGTATTTGTGCAGAAAGAAAAGTTGAGGCAAAATAATAAGGTTTAGGATTAGTTTGTTTTTGTAATTTTAGTAGGCTCTAGGGGCAAGGGCCCTTCCTGATTCTCTGGGATCTGGTGTGATTAGGGCAGGCAGATAGTGACCTAAGAGGATGGGAGTCCAAAAGGAAGGGTACTGATCATGTGGGAACTTGATTTGTTAATTTGAGTAAGGTGAACATGCTGGGGAGATGGCTGAGTATTCTAGGAATTACTATCCCCCAGAGGAAATGCCATGGGTGTTGTGGTACATGCCAGTAATCCAGGTGACTCAAGGTATTGAAGCAGAAGAATTGCAAATTTGAAGACAGCCTGGGCAATTTAATGAGATCCTGTCTTGAAATATAATTTGAAATGGGTTAGAGATCTGCTTAAGTTGTAGATCAGTTGGAGAATGCTCCTGGTTTTAATCCCAATACTCACCCCCAAACACACCACACACACACACACACACACACACACACACACACACACACACAGGGCCTAGAAGGGCATATCCTTAAGGTTCAGCAAAGCACCAATATCAAATAAACAGACTACCAACAGTAAAAGCCATGATTAACATAAGCACTATGCATCCACAGAAAAGAAGAAAAGTATAACTCTGCATGTGTTCCTAGCAGGTATGCTCTCTGGTCCATCAAGGACAGGGTCTGTGTTCATGGTCTTCTAGATCACATGCTTCATGGACACTAAGCAGACTTCTGGGTGACTGCACAGCAGGACTCCTTGTTTTAATGGAGAATCTTCCAGTAAGACATAAATCTAGGACAGCAGAGTAGACAATGCAGATGCCCATCAACAGTCTGTCACTTGATCCTCAAACTGTCATGAGGAGATATCTATGTAGAGTAGGCTCAGGATGCTTGCAACAAGGACAGACTTCTCAGATAGAAAGAAGAGGGCAGTGGGCTGTCTTTGCATGATATTGTTTCTCACTGGAGCTTATATTCCTTCTGATAGCCACTTGGAAGGGGAAGTGAAGCACTGGACAGACCATTCTGTAATGCATGGGATCAGAAGACAATAGGGTTTCCTTGCAGTTGGCTTGAGACCTTCCCAGGTCACCAGCTCTAGCAAGAGACAGTGGAATCTAATGTCCTGCATGTTAGTTTCTGTGTGTGTATTTGTGTGTGCATGCAGGTCAAGTTATTTATTTATTTATTTATTTATTTTTTGTGCTGGGGATTGAGCCCAGGGACTTGTGCTTGCAAGGCGATCACTTTACAAATTGAGCTATCTCCCCAATCAAGTTCTTAATGACTTATTGTGCATGCTTGGGATAGAGAAGGAGGAGATACTACTTTCTCAATTGGGGGTTACTATATAGGAGGATTCTTGCTTGACATTCAAGGAGGGGCATTTGACTCATTATCAACAATTGGGATCAGACTGAAAAATTTTGGAAGGATGGTAAATCTTTTTGACAGAGAGACTGTAGCACAAGAATCAGGCCCATGTTAGTAATTCCCCTGCATCCAGGTTTGAAGCTTCTCCTAAGAATAGGCTGTGTGTCTCCCTTTCCCCACTTCTTTTATTTCTTTTCTCCCTTCTTTACCTACTATGAAATAATTACTATGTTTGAAACACAGGGGGAAAAATAAACTAGGAAAGGTCAAGTGCATTCCTGTATAGCATTTATAACCTATACCAAGGTTACCTCACCAATGGTCTCTTCTAACTCAGGGCAGAGAGCATGGCACATTACAGACTGTGTCTGATGCTGGGCATGGCTTCTGCCTCTGTGCTGGGGCTAGATTAGGTGGGGTTGTGAACCTGACTCAGTACAAAGGGAAGCCATCCTGGGGAATCTGCTGTATTCTTCTCAGGAAGGTCTGTCTCCTTGGATGTGATTTCAGAAGGTACCTTGCTGAAAACAGGCACCTGAACATCAGCACCTGGCATTCACAGGCAGTGTGCTAGGGGAGTCTTACTGCACCCACCACTCATGGGCACACTGACTCAGGCGACAGTCACTGCTCTCAAGTGAAGTGGCCCACTGGCTGGCCCTCATGAGCAGAGAATTCCCCCTCTCTTGGGAAGAAGAGGATTTTATATTGTCAGAAGTCTTGCCTGAGAATTGATTTCTTCCTGGACAGTGAAAATTGGAAAGTTACTTTAACCCAAGAAGTTTCCAATTCTGTGAACATAATAAAAGGTCAAATGACATTTTGAATTTATTACAAGGGTTATATTTCTTGCTCAGTTTAAATTTTTGTAGCTGTCCCACCTCTGGGATGATGGGAAAAAGGCAATCCTGAGGGTGGACAAAGTGACCCAGTCATCATAGCAGCTTCAGGAGGTGAGGGAGGGAGGCTTTAGGTTGTCTCTGAAGGCACCTCTCATCCAGGTGAGTCCTGGCCCTTGCCATCATTTCCCCAAAGTCTTTGGATTCTATGTGGACTAGAGTCCTGGCAGCTGAGATTCTTGTGGGGTTGGGTACACCCAGCCTAGAGTGCAGGGTATGCTGGTGCTGGGGCTGCATGTACCACATGTGCTGCATCTGTGGCCACCATCAAAACCTCCCTGACACTCAGGGTGAATCTGTTCCCATTTGGGGGACACCTTGCCATAATCACTGGAAGACTTGAAGATCCCTAATGGTATCATCACCCCAGCTCCCTCAAGTGCTGGCCACACATCACTAGTGTCCACCCAGGATCATGCTCACCTGAGGTGGTGCCACAGGGCCCAGCATCTCTGAGGTTACTCTGGTATTGAGTCCTAGAATGCCAGTTGAACAGAGTAGTGGTTGGGAGTCCCAGAGGTTCCTGCCTCAGCTGTCTTGGTAACACATCTACAACCAGGACCACCTAACTGCAGGGCTCATGGAAGCTGAAGGGTACCAGCTCTCAGGTCATGAGCAGTGGCGGCATCCTTGATGGTGGCCATGACCTTGTTCCCTCTGTCAAGTGTCCTTGAAGACCCACATGGATTTACATTCTCTCCTGGAATCCTTGTGGCTGGAAGGCCACAAAGCATATTGGCCACCAGGGGACCAGGCTCCAGACTCCTAGCCTTGCACTCTGGAACATGCTTTGGCCTGAGTCCCACCACTATCTTCTGAGACAGACACCCAGAATTTGAGAGCTAGCACCCCAGCTGGCACTGAGTCTCTGGACACTGTTGCAGAGAACTGTGTTGCAACATGGGGCTCTGGACTAAGTCAGGCTCCCATAGATACCAGGGAAGTTGTAAGACAGGACTTTTTGACAAGTGATTGTTGTTCTTGTAGACCTGGAATAGGCAAGGCAGACAGCTGTTCATTGAAGCCTGCGGGATGCTCTCCTGTCCTCTCAGCACAATCAGCCTTCCTAAAAGCCTGCCTGTTGCTTCTTTCTCACTCTCCCAACCCACTTGGAAATGTTGCAGGCATAAATAGGGATAGAGTCCATAATGTGACCAAGGTCAGGGCCCATAGTTTGTCCAGGGCCAGGGCCCATAATGAGAACCAGGGTCAGAGTCCAGAATGTAACCAAGGTCAAAGCTCATAGTGTGACCAGGGCCAGGGCCTGGAATGTGGACTTGTTGAGAATAGAGTGTTACCAGAGGCAGGAACCAGTGTGTGATCTTGGTCAGGTTGCAGAGTGACCAGAGTCAGGAAGAAAATGTAACCAGTGTGAGGTTCCAGTGTGTAACCTGGGTCCAGTTTCAGTGTTTTACCAGGGTCAGGGCCCAGAGAGTGATGAGGATCAGGGCCCGGAGTGTAATGAGGGTCAAGACTCAGAGTGTAACCAAGACCAGAGCCTAAAGTGTGAGCAGGGTTAGGGCCTAAATTGTGACTGGGGTCAGGACCAAGAGTGTGACTAATGATCAGGACCCAGAATGTGATCAGGGTCAGGGTATGTGTTTAACCAAGGTAAGGGTGTAGAGTTTGACCAAATTCATCACCCAGTGTGTTACTAGTTCAGGGCTCTGTTGTGACCATATAGGGCCCACTAGTGACCAGGTCAGAGCCCTGTACTTGACCAGGTCAGAGCAGAGTGTGACCAAGTTAGGACCCAGTTTTAACCAGGTCAGGGCCCAATTGTGACCAGGTCAGTGTACAGAATGTGAACAGTTTAAAGACCCAGAGTATAACCAGGGTCTAGGATGAGTATGTGACCATGATAATGGCCAAAACTATGACAAAGGCCAGGGTCCCATGTGTGACCATGGTCAGGATACAGAGTGTGACCATATCAGGGACCAGAGTGTGACCAGAATCAGGGCCAGTTGTGACCAAGTCAGGGCACAGTGTATAAACAGGTCATGGCCCATTTTTGACCAGATCAGGGCCCTGTGTTTGACCAGGTCAGAACCCATTCATGACTGGGCAGGGCCCTGTGCTAGACTAGGCAGGGCCCAGTTTTGACAAGGTCAGGGACCAACTGTGAGTAGCACTAGGGCTTCTACATGCTACCCTCATTTTCCTGCATTTCTTTCTGAGTAGCTCATGCCCTTGTGAAAAATTTCAGTCCAGTGTTTTCCATGCAGTGTGTGGAGTGGACAGAATATCTATCTGTTCTTCTGAGGCCCTCTGGAAGGAGTTAGCCCTGCTGTTCCCATGTTGCAGGGTGTGGAAAGATTCAGAGCAGTCACAGTGTTTGCTGAGCAATTAGAGCCCATCTCAGAGCCCAGATTATAAATGGGCATATTCCTGGGTCTGCCCTGTTGCTGGAGTTTCTGTTGCCTGTTGCACATTTCAGCCCCCACCCCAGGCCCCCCATATCCAGGAAGGCCGGCACTCACTTTCTCAGGTATTTGAGAATATCACACATCAGGCTGCAAGCAGAGGCAGGAAGTAATTGATTACCTGAGGCCAAGCACTCTTGACACCTCAGCCCTGGGCTGGGGGAGATGTGCATTTGTTCATGGAACCAGGGCTCCCCCTCCACAGACATCCACCACAGGCAGGCACCCTGGTGTTTCGAAGCACTAAGCTACTAAGCCCACCAACTGCTACTGGCCACACACCTGCCTTCCCACCTGTCCGACAGCCTGCTAATGGGTCTGGGAGCCCAGCAGTCACCATAATGTAATCCTGCCCTGTGCCCAGACCAGGAAAAAGTTCCTGAACAATGTCTGCCTTGTAACCTGCTCTTCCCCTGTGCAGCAGATGCATGTCATTCTAGGGACATGTCCATGTAGGTCAACAAGACACTCAGAGTGGCATTCAGGTCCACATAGGCCCTGGGCACACAGGGCAGGTCACTCAAGGGCTCATCTGCCCTGCCAGCTGGAACAGAGGAAGCAAACAGAGCAGGCTTCTCAAACCTGGTACAGATAGGCAAGAGGGTGGGTATGCAGAGCAGATGTCTGACTTGCCTAAGGTCTGCTGATTTTCCCAGGCCCCCAGCTGTGGTGGGTGGGATCTTGTTCCCAGCTTACTCCTGGTTATCACATATGTGGCCACAGGATGTGGTCAGATGATGAACATTTCTAGAGTTCACCTGGATTCCATATACTGCAAAGTGACCTGAGTCATGGACTCAGGACCAAGGACTCAGGATTTTGAGGGATGCCACCCTGCTGACCACTACTAACCAGACCCTGTCCACCTCAGTAGCATAGTGGACAGAGGCAACTTGCCTGCTGATGAGTACGGAGGACTGTCAGTGATACCATCCATGTTCTCCAGAGACACCACCCCAGTTGATGGCTTTGGGAATGGTTGTACATCATGGTTGTTTCTCTGTGTGATCTTGTTGACTCTACACTTCTGGGTCCTGCCAAAACTCTCCAGGTTGGCTGTAGACTGAGCTGCATTCTGCTTTTTACCTGAGGACTGGGAGGAAGAGCACATCTGAACTGCTGAGGGGTCTTTCCACACTGACTCCAGGGTCCCCTCTGAACACCACAACATCTAGTCAGGAGTTTTTGGCCCTGGGAGCAGTCATCTCACCAAGTGCCCCATGGATCCACATCCTGCCCTAGGCCATGCAGCTGGCAGAGGTGGGTGGGCTGGTTGAACCAAGGTTCTCATTTCCCCCAACACGGTTGCCAGGGCTATTTCCCCTGGCCAGTGAGGGGCTGAGGATGATCCCAGGAATACATGTCCTCCACAACCAGAGGGAAAACAGGGGTGGGGACAGTCTCATCTGGGGTGCTGGGGACAAGGGTCCGTGGAAGTGTTTCAGTTTCAACCAGCCCTATGTGACCTGATTGGTTTCTGGTTGTCAATCAAATAAGTATTCTGTGTGCAGAGTGTGGTAATTTGGTCTTCCTTCCCAAATACCAGGATTCTTCATGTGAGTAATGGCCCAATTTTATGGGAAAGGAAACTGAAAATTTGTATATGGGGAGGTAATCCCTGAGGCCCAGGGGCCCTGATATCATACCGGGTTCTTAGCAGGTGGAAGTAAGTGGTCAGGACTCAGAATCAAACAAATCATCTTCTCTCCTCATCTCAAGATGGTCTTCCCCACACCTGTGTCCTCAGGTCCATGAGGAGAGGAAGCTGACACCAGGAAGACAAGCCTGGGCCTTCCTCTCCCTACATTGACTTGGTCACAATTTTTCTTCCACCCAGAATCAAACTCCACACTTTGCTGCTGGGTCTGCTCATAGCAGCTATGGTGTGGCAGGTTCCCCCTTATTTTGTCTCTGTGCCCCTATCCCCCTCTGCCCTGCAGAGCCATGACCTCAGACATACTGGGGAAGAGCCTCCTGGTGCCCCACTCAGGGCACAGTGCCCACTTCTTGTTCTGTGTGCTTGACGTTCTGGTTTTGTGGGTAGGATGTGGAGATGGAAACCCAGATCCAGGGTGCCTGGTTCTACCCAGCTCTTCCACTTATTTGCTGTGTGACCTCAGGTTGTTTATTGAGCTTCCCTTGGCTTCAATGTTCTTATGTGTAAATGAGGTTTTATGACAGTCTTATGGGGTCTTATTAATGGGGTATTATTACTTCCTAGGGCTTGGGGAGTAAGTCTGATGTACACAGATCCTCTTAAGTTGTCTGTGTCCCCTGGTGTACCCTAGAAAAGTTTTGCAGTTTCAGCAACACAACGTGTCCACCTTTCAAATTCTGATGGTGTGCTGCATACTGACCATCTGAACAGCATTTCAAGTGTCTTCTTGGATGCCCTGTTGCCCAGCCTGTGCAGTTTGGACACTATGCTGTGACTCTGCCACTTTAATTTGAAGTACTGTGATGAGCACACTTTCTGGATAGGCCTCCTGATGTTCCAGGTACAGTCCAGCCCTCTCCTCCTGAGAGGGGTGTCTGCAGCATTCCACACCACAACCTGCCTCCCTGGGTACCCTAGAGCATGCAAGGGTCCATGGAGCATCTTCACATGCAGCCTTGGCTCATGAGTCACTCCTTGTGCCAGTTAGGCATGATCTCTACACAGCTCCAAGGCAGGACTTGAGGTCAGCAACCCCAGACACCCTCTCTTTTCCTCTGGCCACTGGTCATTCCTCCCACTCTACTGCTCAGCACAAGTCCAAAGGACTCTGTACCCTGACAGTGCAATAGGAGATTCAGAACACCCGAGTATGCCCAGGGGATATCTGGCAGTGGGTCTGTCCATGTAGCTGGGGATGTACCCCTCTCAGAATGGATGACATATGAGGATTGAGAAACAGCCACAGATACTGCAGGTCCTGAACCTCCCACTGCACACCAACAGCAAAGACTCTTCCAGAATGACAGCACCCTCAGGGCCCACCCAGGCTCTCTGTCAACACTCCACAGCCCAGCTGCACCTCCTGGAGTAGGACAGCCCAGAGGACAGGAGTAAAGTCTGTGGGTCACTCAGGGTCCCATCCTGGACTGTCACCTACTCTCATGTGCTTGAAGCCTGTGCTTTCTCACCTGGAAACTGAAAGTGACACAGCATCTAGGAGGTTAGGCAGCCTGGAGAAGCAGACCACCTCAAGCCCAGGACAGGGTGCTATTTCTGAACACAGAGAGCTGCCCAAGGAGGCTCTCCCTGTCCTCCCACTCCTGGCCCTGCTCCTCCCTCCTCATCACCTCTCCCTCCCTTTCTCTTTCCAGGCTCCCCGCTGGATGGGCCCTATGGCCCCAGAGCCCATACTCTCTCCCCTCCCTATCTGGTCCCTTCCATTGACCTCTTGTCCTCTATGTCCTCCTAAGCTTTATCCCAGGATCCTCCCCTGCTGGAAGTGGCCCTATCACCTCTACCAAATGGTGATGACTTTCTTTTATTGGGAGCCTGCCAGTCTCTGAGACTCCTCACTTACCCGTGGACCTGGCTTCAGAAGCAGTCCTCTGAAGTCCCAACCCCAAAACCTACTACTGGTGGACTGGTCTTCTCTCTTGTCCAGTGCTCCATCCTGCAGCATGACCAAGGCTATAACTGCTTGCCCTCTGTCCTACCTCCACCCTCCTGGCTCTGCTGCAGGGCATCTCTGATCAGAGAACTGCTCTCCTCTGCTTCAAGGGCTCCTTATGGAGCTCCTGCCTCCCTCCAGAATGAGCCCCAACTCCCAGGTCTCTGTACAAGCTCCCAACCCCTCTGAGACCCAAGCTCCCTTCCCTCATTTCTGGACATTTCTCTGAATGCTCTGCTGCTGATGTGTTTTTTGCTTCTCACCACTGAGAACAAAGAGTAACAAAAATGGGAAACACTGGGAACAATGGGAAACAATGGGAAACTCCCATTAAGGGCACCCCTGGACCTTCACCTGCAACACTCTCATGAAGTCCCCGTGCTGCCCCTGCTCAGTACTTCCTTCTCAGGATCAAGGAACAGCCCACTATTCTCCATTCTAAAATCTTCCATGAGTAGAACCAGGAGGGGACGCTGCTCTGAACTCAAGTAGGCTTGGTGCTATGCATCTGCAGTGAGGACTTGTCCAGGTTCCGCTGTGTGCTGCTGAATGACCTGTGTTGACCATGTCACAGAGGTTCCTCCCCTCTTGTTGATGGACTTTCAAGGTCCTATCAGGCCTTTTCCTGCCTCCTGGCTGTGGCTGGGACAGCAAGCACTGGGCATAGAAGGCTGCTGTGGAGGGCCAGACCCAGGTTCCAAGGCTGTATCAAAAAGCCAGAGACCAGTAGAAGGAAGGGTTTGCATTGGATCTGAGTTATAAAGGCCTCAGTACAGAGCAGCTTGGGGCCTGGGGTGTGGCAGTGCATCATAAAGGAGCACATGGCAGGGCAATCTCCCATCTCACCTGTGCAATGCAAGAGAGAAGCAGGACAATCCCATATCACACAGTCCTTTTCAAGGACACACTTTAGGGCTTTGAACCCCCACCTGACCTCTCCTCCTATTTTTATTCTTCTCCCAGGAGCACCATCAGGGACTGGACTGGAATAGGTGGTTAGTGGGCACACTGTCCTCCATGCACTCCTGCTGGGCTTCACTTCTGGTTCTGCATGAGACACATCCATGCTGAGACAATCACTAGGTTTCCCAGAGGCCCAGTCTGACCAATACTATGTCTGCAAGGAAGGCCCAGGGCTGTCTGTATAGTGCTTGGGCTTCATCCTGGGATAAAGCATGAGGACAACTCTTCAGGGGGATGTGGAGTTAAGGGACAGGGCAGGATCCTCTGGGACTTGGTCAGGCCTCTGACTCCCCTGCTGTTCTTGACATACCCAAGCTGTCCCTGGACAGACACCCTGCTCTCTGGGTCAGAGCCCACAGTGCCACCTAGATGAGGGTTAATTCTCTTTTCTGGGCAATGGCAGAGCCCCTACCCTAAGCCATGGCACCCTCCCTGCCAAGTCCACAGGAAGACTGCAGGACTTGGGGACAGCAGGAAAAGATACAGAGGAGATGCAGAACAGGTGAGAATCTGTTGGGGTGTCAGTGGGGGAATCATGATCCCATCTCTTCTTCAAACACATGGCAATCCTAGCATTTAGGTGTTCTGGGGCTACCCAGGGGACACCAAGAATAAAATCGAGAAGAATGGCATTTGTTTTATTAGAGAGCACATTGACCCAGCATCCTATAGAAGGGACCCTGCAGGTCTGTTCTGGTAAGGACCCTTCCCTTGAGCAGGTGTCACCTTGGACACTCAGGAAGAGGCTCCCAGGCTGCATGGACCCCAGGGATGCCCTCCTGGGACCTGGACCAGGATGGCTTTCCATGTCAGCCAGGAAGCTTTAGTGGTGGAACAAGAGATGGTGGGTTTGGTGATCAAACCTTGGTCTGTGCAGGGCCTCTGTCAGAGCCACTGTCCAATGGCAAGCACCCTGGTTTCCTACCTCAGCCTTCTCTCCTGTGCATAGGCATTGGAGCCTGAAGCCTCAGAATCCACATACTACAAACATGACCACTTGGCATACATTGTAGTCCTCATTCTGTGTTTTTCCCAGTGCCACATGAGCCAGTTCGTGGGGTCCCTGAGCATGGTGTGAGCACAGACGTGGGCAGCTTTCCTGAGGCTGTCACAGAGAAGGCAAGGAGATTCCAACCTGTTCTCCACTGGGCATAGGTAGGCAGGCTCCTGCTGGGTACTGGCCCCACAAGTCCACTGCCATCTGGGCAAAGGAATTTTGTTAAGGTCGCTCTGGTCTTGGCTTATACATGTAGTTACCATAACATCCCCTGGGCACCAGAGGGCAGAGTGGTTCCAGCACTAGGTGATACTGAGGGCCTTATTCTGCAAAGCTCAGTCACCTGGTATTGAGGAAAAAACACAGCACACACCACATGCACACACACCTTATACCTCACACTGTTGGGACTAATGACATGTTAACTAACTCAGGCTTACTCCTTACTTCCTGGCAAGTGAGCAAGATCAAGGCCTCAAAGGCAGTGTCAAAAGTTAAGGACAATAAATCGGACCACCGTGAGGGATTGGTTAACAACCGTTCTGCGAACATGATCAGCTCATGCTTGCCATATAGTCCTATGGGACTCTCGCCTGCGTGAACTCCCCTTGCCTTGCTGATTTTAAGTTGATTTGTTCCCGCCTAGCCTTCACCCTGCATAAAAGCTGTGTGACTTCCTGAATAAATGAGTTCCTACTGTGACTGGTCTCCCTGACGCGTCTGATTGTCCTCTGCCCAGAGGGCTGGGTGCGGGCAGTCTGTGGGCCCTAGCTTTCCCTGTCTGGCTTTGTTGGGGAGTGCTCCCTTCCCTTGTCACTGGTCAAGAAGAGTAAGGGGGCTAAAGACCCCAACATCACACAACATGCAAAATAAAACACACAGCACACATTACGTGCACATACCTCCTTACACATCACACAACACAAACCATGCAAACAGCACAGTTCATGGCAAACACACCTCTTGCACATCACACAACATACAATGCAACACAGCACACACCACGTGTTCACACAACTCCTAAAAAATCACACAACTCACACAATGCAACATAGCACACACCACATGCACACCCAACTCCTTGGACATCACAGAACACATACAATGCAGTACAATGCACACACTTCCTTACTCAACATGCACAATTTAACACAGCACATACCACAGGCACACACACCTCCTTACATATCACACAACACACAAAATGCAACAGTGTATCCACCAGGGTAGGCACAACTCTTTACACATACACAACACACAATGGAACACACAGCACACACCATATGCACACATAACGTCTTACATATCACGCAACACACACAAGGCTGCACAGCACACATTATGTGTGCACAACCACCTTACATATCACAAAACACACAATGCAACACAGCACAGTCCATGGGCATACACACCTACTTACACATCATATAATACACATCAAACACTCAGTACACACCACATCGACAGAAACCACATTTTCACACACATAGCACACACACTACACACCCACCCACCCACAAACTTTACACACATCATGTACACACACCTCACTACACACCAACAATAATCTTTGACTACACTGGCTATTCTTATGGCTCATGACATGGTCAGTGTTGGCAAATATGTGTGCCATGTGTCATGTGTCCTCAGTTGCAGAACAGATTCCTCTTTTGTGCAGTGGCCTTTGGGGTATGCAGGCTCTGGAGGAGGGAAGAGCTTCTCCTGGGGCTCCCCTCCTGCACTGCTGAGCCCCTCCCCAACAGGAGATTCTGATGATACACTGAGGGCCCAAGGTACAGCCCAGGTTATGCCACTCAGCCCAGGTCACACCTGGGAACCCACAGAACAGCAGCCAAGCCCCACTATTCAGTGTCATAATGCTTTAGAGCTATGGGCTTCCTTTGACCCTCACCCACACAACTTGTCCATCTGCTGGCCAGGTCCAGGAAATTCCCACCCAAGGACTCTGCCCTGAGTCCTCCCATTTTTCCACTGGTCTGGTCTGCAACTGTGACCTCCCACAATGCAGAACTGGGGAGGGGACATTAACCATGGGGTAGGCCTCCAGACTCACAGGCCCACCTCTGTGGACTCTCCGGCACTGACTGTGCCCAGTTACCTTCCGTGAAGCTGAGAAGCAGCTTGAGGTTGGCTGGGCAGGTGAATTTCCATGTTCTCAGCAGGACTTTCTGTGGGACCTGGCACAAGGGAAAAGGGAAGGAGGGTGGGGAGTTGAGGAGGGGACTTAGGAGACCCTGGCAGCTGGGACACCCCAGGTCCAGAATGCTTATAGCCAAAACTGTGCAGGGTACATGGACAGCACCTCACTGAGGGGTCCAGGGTCAGTAGGCAGATACCCATGGGAGTCCCTGCAGGGCAACAGGCACCTGGGAGGAACTTTAGTCTCCCTGGCACCCAAGAACCTGGAGCCACTGCTGATGGGCTGGGACCTATGCCAGCATCAGAAATAAGAGAAAAATTAATTTGATCGCAATTTGGCCAAAGCTAGAAGCTGATCTACAAACATCGTCCACAACAGCACTGCCATCCACAGGCACTGGGCCAGGAGACACATAAGTGAAGAATCAGGACTGTGGAGGGTATGCAGTGTCCCAAGTCCTTCCTTCCTTCCTGGGTCTGGTTGTGGCCTGGCCAATATCCCTTCCTGGGCATGGAATGGCTGCCTGCAGGGAACTGGAACTTTGGCAGCAAATGACAGGCACTGAGGAGAAAGCAATTTGAAGCTTCTTTGAAATTCTCTCATTTTAATTGGGTCTGGTCTCTGTCCCCCATCTAGTCCATCCTGCAGACTTGAGGGGTGTGGGACACTGTGTTATTTGGCCCTGTATGTGGGGTTGATGCAGGGATGCCCTCAAGGGCACTCAGAGCTTGTGAGTGAGAATAATGCAGAATTCCCAACCAGCTCCCCTAGTGGATGATGGGGAAGTTGCTCAGAAGCCTGGTCAGGGCCTGGTTTGGTAGAATTAGTACCTGGTCATCCTCACTCTGACAATTCCTCCTTCCTGAGCAACTGCTTTGGAAGACATTGCTGATTGTCCACCAAGTGCTCTGGGCCCCAGTCCCTGGGATGGATGTTTCTGTTCTTTGATCTGATCAGATTCCTGCACAGACTGGAAGTGACAAACTGTAGGATTCAGTGGAAAAGACCATTTTAGCCAAAGTGAGCACCAAAACAGTTTCCTCAGTTGTTTTACCTGTAGTCCTGAAGCATATTTCTGCAGTGTGCCATGTGAAGTAGCAGGTAAATTTGCAGTGGACAATGGCCCTAGTCAGCACCTGCCTCCTGCCCAACCCAGACTCCAGGTTCACTGACTGCAATCTCTGTCTTTTCCAAGTGTCCAGGACCCCTCTTTACTTCATGGGGCTGAACTTCTGCCCAGAATCTGTGGGAGTACACCATGAAGGTCCCTGAGATGTCTGTGAGGATATGGGACTCACAGTAGGTGCTCAGACATACCTGTCTTCTCACTCCCCATCATCCTGACCCTGTGTGTGCATTCAGGGATTTGCTATCTGAGACCCACCCGCTCCTCATCCACCCCTAAGGTACATGAACCTGGGTACAATCCCAAAACACAGACCTTTCTCTAAAGTTGGATGAAAGCTCCCATATCTTCTCTTTCTCATCTATCCCTTCAATAATGTGACTCCTGAAATTCTAGCTGGGAGTTCCTCTGTGATTTGGTCAGGCTCACAGGTGACCCATCTGTGGGGTCAATGAGGCACCAGCATAGTGACCAGGTGACCCTGGATTATACCTCACACCCAGGGCCATTGGAAATCATTCTACTTGCAATTAAATGCTTTCTTTATTGTTTTGAAAATCAGACCCCTTTTCCATGGAAACCTCTGTTCCATCCAGCAGAACTGGCATGGAGAAAGGAGACACCACCAATCTTTAGTTGACCAGATTTATTGCATCCTCCCTGTTTTTCTGCCTCCTTTGTTCTGCCACTATCTCCCTTCTTCTTCCCTCTCCCTCTCTCCTCCCCCAGGCTCCTTGCTTATCAGCCAATTATAGCAAAGCTTTCTCTCACACAGGAAAGTATGCAGAGGAATGTCAGTGTAGCACTATATGAATCACGAGCTGTCCACACGTGGCATGATATTAGATAGCCAATCCTTGAGCCTGGCGTCAACATGTCATAAATCTCCAAGGAACTAGTAGGCAAGCAACTTTATGGGTACTTCCTTATTTTGGTACCCAGTGCCCTTTGGCTCATTGCCAGGCACCATCTTGTCCAAGATGGCCCTCAACAGGCTCCCCCTTTTTGTTATAAAAAGAAAAGGACAGCGACTGTGCCTGTCTTAGGTGCCAGAGTCAGACTTTATCCTTACCCGTCATTGGGAGTCAAAGAGCTGTTGGCATGCTTTGATCCCTGTCTTAGGTTGGTATAAAGTCCACCCTGTGCTTACCCATCATTGACTACCAGTCCTGTAATTGGGAGAACCAAATCTGAGGATCAGAGCCTTGGTCCATGGCCATAAGGGCTTGCCGCACCACTAAGGCTTGCCATCTTTGATGACTTCTTAGAGACAACAGATATCTGAGCAGCAATAATAACAGCAAGAACAACAATCCCATCATAGCAAAACTTTCCATCCATTGTTTACCAAATTGTAATGCTGACTGTAAGAAACTAATGGCTTCTGGCCTACCCAGGACCTTGACTTGAGTACTATTTACCACAAATATAGAATTTTTCAATAGGGTAGTCAAATTAGTAATCTCTTTGTTCATGTCCCATTAAGAATGCTACCAAGCCATTTGGATGATTGGCAGCAGCAGTAATATTAGAATAGGGTATCGGGGTAACGCATAGTGCTTGGGCATGCACTAGACAGCCTGTCTGTGTGGTAGCAGTCAACATGTCCACTTATTCTTGTAGTAAGTCCACTCTTTGGTTTAGAATCAGGATTCTGGTGGCGAGATGCACATTGATGTTTTCCTGGACTGTCAATGCTTCGGCAGTGGCTTGTGACAGATTGTTGAGAGCATGAGCAGTAGGAATAGCAGTTCCTAGGGCAAGTCCAGCAGCAGTGCCAGCACCCACAGCAGTCGCTGCAGCAGCAGTGATGGCTATAATAGCTGAGATACCAAAATCTCTTTTTGCTTTCATGGGTAGGAAATTCCACTCACTATGAATTAAGGTCACTGGGACTGGAATTAATTTTGGAATCCTGGCAATCACAGCCAGAGGAAATAGTGAAGCATCCCAACAACTAGACACATAACACTCTTAACACATAACACATAACACTCTTAACACATAACACAGTTAAGGACCTCAGTATCATTATCATTGCTATTAGTAATGTTAATATCAAACTTAGAACTCTTAAACAGAATGAACACAAACGGAGACATGACACATATGGGAGTAGGGGGAAAACCTCATAAAAGGAAGAGTAATTGGCCTCACACCCTGTATAACTATAAACAGGTGTATTACTTCCTTTTATATAGGCTTGCTTTTGACTGTACCTTTAATGAATGAGAGAGAGATTGCCTCCCTGTATTATGGCAGTTTTTGAGGTGGCTAACCAGAGGAAGCAAAGACTACCTCTTAACTTGAAGTTTAGACTAGTAATAAGTGGCTTTACAGTGGAACCAGCTGGTAGGTAAGGAATACCTAGCAGTTCTGTACTAGGAAATAATTGAGGGAAAACTTGTGTGCCATGAGTGATATATCCCCAAAAGTTTTAGGAAGAGCTAAGAACAGCAGGCTTACCACCATCACCATCATTTTGTGTTTCGGTGCCATTTTCTTTCTTATGGATAGATCTTACCAAGCGTTCCGGGACCCAGATAGGTTGTTGTTAGTCCTGAGGAAAAACACAAACAGACCCTCTCCCCCAAATTAATACTGGGTCAGGTCCTTTCCAGGACCCAATCAAGATGTCTTTCCACTTTGCTTGTGGATGGCCACCAGACTTTCCACTAAAATGTCTATCAGCTGCAGTACAGTCCATAGCATCCAAAGTTTAAAAATTGAGGGTGAATAAAGCAAGGTTAAGTCTGTTCTTGGGAGGGGCTAATGCCCCTATTCCCCCTTTTTGTTTAGTTAAGCAGACTTTCAAATGTTTGATTAGCCCTTTCCACGATAGCTTGTCCTTGTGGATTGTAGGACAATTCTGTAGAATGATAGATATTAAACTTTGAGCAAACCTGTTGAAATGAAGAAGTATATGCAGGCCCATTATCTGTTTTAACTGATTTTGGCCTTCCCATAGTAGCAAAGGCTTGAAGCAATGACTGATTATATCTTTTGTCTTTTTCCCTGTATGGACGGTAGCAAATATATATCCTGAGTAGGTATCTACAGTTACATGTACAAATCTTAAAGTATCAAATTCAGGGATATGGGTGACATCCATCTGCCATAGATGATTTGGAAGGAGTCCTCTAGGATTGACTCCAAAATGAGGAACAGATAAATGAGGCACACAGGCAGGACACTGGTTTACTATATTTCTGGCTTGTTTTTTTGTAATGTTATATTTTATTTTGAGAATAGTAGCATTGACATGAAAATCTTTATGGAAATTAATTGATTTTTGTACAATGTTAAACACATGAGGATCTCAAGTAGCTGAGTCTGCAGTAGAATTTTCTTGAGCTAAAGGCCCAGGTAAGCCTGAATGTGCTCTGATATGGCCTATATATAAAGGTTCTTTGCGAGCCCACAGAAGAGTTTGTACTTGATAAAAGCATTGTTGTAAGGTAGATATAATTGCTTCTAGTTCAGTTTTTTGAACAGACTTATGAGAAGCAATAATAGTCTGTACTTTATTAGAAACTACTGTAGCTGTGCCAGAGGAGGAGCCATCTGTAAAGATTGTATTTGCTGCTGGGATAGGTTGAGCCTTAACAACCTGAGGGAAAATAACAGGATGTCTTTTGAAGAAGTTGACAATAGGTGAACTTGGCAAGTGATTATCAAATGTGGCCATGGTGGAACAATAGACAATTGCCCAATCTTCATTACTGTTAACTAGTATTTCAATCTGTTTTGCCAAGTATGGGACAATAACTGTCTGAGGATGAACTCCAAAAATTCGAAGGGCTGTCTTAAGTCCTAATGTTACTAGATTTGCTACCATCACAGAATATGGGGAAACAACATATTTGAGGGATACTGGCAAATGGATCCATATCAGGGGTCCAGTTTGCCACACCAGACCTGTAGGAGTATATTCAGAATCTAACACTATGAGGCTAAAAGGCAAGGATAGATCAACTCGATCACTATGAGCATTTTTTAAAGCTTGTTTTACTAACCTTAAGGCTTTTCTATCTTCAGGAGTTAAAATTCTGGGGAATGTAGGGTCTGAATCTCCTTGGAGAATATCAAACAGAGGCTTAAGTTGACCAGTGGTGATTCCCAAATTTGGTCTTACCCAATTTATATCACCTAATAATTTTTGGAAATCATTTAGAGTTTTAAGCTTTCCTGTGGCTAATTGAATTTTTTGTGGCCTAACACAGGTATCTAATATTTGATGTCCTAGAAAGGTAATAGGGCTGTGGGTTTGCACATTTTCTGGGGCCACATGTAATCCCCATTTTTCTAGGGTATCAATAATATTTTTAAGTGCCCTAAATAAAGTCTCCTGTTTTCTGTGAGCCAAAAGAATATCATCCATATAACGGAGACAATAAAGTTCTTTATAATTTTGTCTAATCTGTGATATAGCCTGGCTAACATATATTTGACACATAGTGGGACTATTTGCCATTCCCTGGGGAAGGACCACCCATTGGTATCTAGTATTAGGCTCTTCATTATTCAAAGAGGGAATGGAAAAGGCAAATCAAGGGCTATCCTTGGGATGCACAGGAATGGAAAAGAAACAAACTTTTATGTCTATAGAGATGATATGATAATGTTTTGGAATAGCAGCTAATGAGGGGAGACCCAGTTACACTGGGTCCCATAATCTGTATACTGGAATTTATGGCTCTCAGATCTTGCAAGAATTGCCATTTCCCAGACTTCTTTTTTATGACAAAAATGGGTGTATTCCAAGGGGAAGTGGAAGGAATGATATGATTTTCCTTCAATTGTTGATTAACTATTTCCTGGGCCACCTCTATTTTTTCTTTAGAAAGGGGCCACTGGGGGACCCAGATAGGATTATTGGATTTCAATGTTATCTTTAATGGTTCAGTGGCCCCTCCAGAAAATCCAGCCCCTTAGTCCCTGTTTGTCCTTCAGCTTGAATGGGGCAGGTCATACCTTGTAGATTCTTGTCTAGTCCTTTTCCAGGGATATAACCTTGTCCCACCATGACTGGTAAAATGGTTGGGTTTAGACAGGAAATATTTTGTTCAACTGAGGAAGAAGTGACAACATTCATCTGTGTTAAAATGTCTCTTCCCCAAAGAGTGACAGGTAGGTGAACTAATACATAAGGTTGGAATGTCCCCCTTTTCCCATCAGGGTCCTCCCAAGATAACACAGCTGAACTTTGTAATGGGGTTTGGGCAAATCCAAGTCCCCGTAAGGTAGTACTGGATGCTGTAAGAGGCCATGATTAGTTCCAGTCCTTCTGTCTTATAATAGAGATGTCAGCACCTGTGTCTATTAGACTCTCTATGAGAGTACCATTAACTTTCAATTTAAGCATGGGTCTATTTTTTGCTGATTGTGCCCAAAAGACACCCGATCCTGCGGATTCAAATCCATTGTCTCCTCCAGTCCTTTGTGAACTGGGAAAAGTCCCACGATGGCCAGACAATATCAATATTTGGGCTATTTTGTCTCCTGGAGAAACAAGAGATACCCCTTGAGGGGAGGATAACATAATCTTTATTTCCCCAGTATAATCAGAATCAATGACTCCTGGAAATACTTGTAATCCTGACAGAGTTGTGGAACTCCGCCCCAACAATAATCCTACTGTGCCCTCAGGGAGTGGTCCATGTATGCCCGTGGGGACCACTTGTACTCCCATCTCTGGGGTAGGATGAGTCGGGCAGAGGTACAGAGGTCCAATCTCCTGCTCCCTGATGTTCCTCGGAACGAGGAGATAGTCGGAATGGATTGTGAGTGGGGATCTGGACTGTGGGATTCTGAAAGGCCCCATATATTTGAGGGCCCCGGGTTGGGCCCCCCTGGCCATTTTTTGACTGGGTAGGAAGAGGATTTCTCTCTATGTCAAATCTTGATGTACAAAATCTTGCCCAGTGCCTTCCTTTCCGGCACCAGGGACATAGACCTGGGTCAGGTTGATTTGTCCCTTGCTGTTCTCTAGTCTTAGGTGTTCCCCTGGGCTTTAACCCTGTGGGTCCTTCAGGGCAGTCTCTTCTGAAGTGCCCTTCTTGCCCACACTTAAAGCATATTATTCCTTTTGCTCTTGTTTGCCCCTGATTTGGCCCATGGAGAGCAGCAGCTATTACCGGGCCACCACTTGTTCCATCCTGCGGAACTGGCACAGAGAAAGGAGACACCACCAATCTTTAGTTGACCATATTTATTGCATCCTCCTTGTTTTTCTGCCTCCTTTGTTCTACCACTATCTCCCTTCTTCTTCCCTCTCCCTCTCTCCTCCCCCAGGCTTTTAGCTTATCAGCCAATTATAGCAAAGCTTTCTCTCACACAGGAGAGTATGCAGAGGAATGTCAGCATAGCACTATATGAATCACGAGCTGTCCACGTGCGGCATATTAGATAGCCAATCCTAGAGCCTGGAGTCAACACGTCATAAGTCTCCAAGGAACTAGTAGGCAAGCAACCTTTATGGGTACTTTCTTATTTTGGTACCCAGTGCCCTTTGGCTCATTGCCAGGTGCCATCTTGTCCAAGATGGCCCTCAACAAACCTCTGGGTAGGTGGAGAAGATGAGGGCAGGAGGAACTGATGACCTGCATGGAGCCCACCTGAGACCTTTGCCCAGAGCCACCCGGCATCTCCGTGGTCTGTAAGCAAGGAGATGGAGGCCAGAGGAAGCAGTAAAGCCTTTCACATTCCACTACCAATCCTGAGCAGAAAGGCACATGGTAGACTCCTCCACTCCATCTCTGACCAGGCTGGATGAGGACATCTCCTCCTCTCCACTCCAGAGCACTGAGCTAGGCCATCATCTCAAGGCCAGGAACACCTGCCATCTTGGATTTCCAAAAGAGCACACACTGACTTGTGTCTGGAGGGAGGAAAATATTTCTATTGTCCTTTTACTACAACCCTTTCCTTTCTTCAGGGGTAGAAGTGCCTCAGGTCACGGTCATAAATCAAACCACCGAGGTCAGATGTTTTTCTCCAGTTATGGTCTCCATCATTTCATCCTTCCCATCTATGTCCTGAACACATTGTCTGAGATCTGGTCAGCAGCAAAATCTGCAGTCACATTCCCAGGCAAAGGAAAAAACTGCCCCAGGACCACATTGTCCTCCAAAGACTCAGTAGATCCAGAACCAGGCAGAATGTCACTGCACCAAAAATCTCTGTTCTACCCCACACTGTGAGGAGTCTTCCCCTGAGTGTAGTCACTGAATTACAACATCCACAGGACCTGGTGAAGTGGCCACACCTGGAATGCCAGCTACCCGAAATATGAGGTTCCAGGATTCCTGTTTGGGGCCAGCCTGGGCCACTTAGTTAGACTCTGTATTTAAATTAAAAAAAAAAAAATGTCTGGCAGAAAGCTTCTGAATTCCACCCACAGTATCTCAAATCAACAAATACTTGTAGGTTTAAACATTCATAGATGTGCCAAGAGCCAGCATCAGGGCCCAGATCTGGCCCAGATCATCAGATGATCCCAGAGAAGTTGAGTACCCAGCAGCACCTGCATCACTCTGCCTCAAACGCCTTTCCCTGCCCCTGTTCACAGTCATATGCCGGGCTCAGCTAGGTGTTTCTAAATGTGGTTGCCTGGTCTTTATCTTGGTCTTTGCCTCATCTCTTGAACTGGATGAGCACAGTCCTGAATGAGGTCTGGGACTGGCTCCTAGCCTTGTGCCTCATCTCCTATGTACATGTGCTCCTGAAGTTAAATCTAGAAAAGTCTAAGTATCTGAATGAGATCACCACCAGGTGGAGCTCCCTCAAGGACATCTTCTTGGCAGACTGTGCCTGTAATCTCACTGGAACACCCAGGCAGAACAGCCTCACAGGCCACAGGACAGGACTTTCCCCTCCTTGACCAGCTCCTCTCTGCATCCTCCCTTGGATGGTGCTGTCTGTACCACTCAGAGCATGGCCCCAGGGCAGATGGGACTAGGTTCTGGTACTGGGCCTGCCCCTCTTTGCTTGGATAACACTGGCAAATGGGCATCAACCCCCTGACTCTCCTCTGCCATTTAGAAACTGAGGCAACCACTGGTCCCTGATAGTTTTTATGCAGATTGTCTATGACCCCATGTGTGTGGAGTATCCTGCATGACTCAGGGCAGAACAGGTGCTCTCAGCCATGGATGTGTTGCCCTATCATCTCCCCAGGAGGATGAAACCAGGAGCCCTTCCTGCCCTCATGCCCTCAGGTCAGAGCCCATATGGGTGGCCCCCTCCCAGCACCATGCTGATCTGTCCCACAAACCCCACACACAGTTTACTCACCTTCTCTGCCTCTCCACCAATCTTCCACAGACTGGCTCTCCCAGGAGCCTCCAGAACACTACAAAGGAGGCTCAGTCCAACTGATTGGGATGGTCCTGAGGAGGAGACCAGTCCTGCAGCTCAGAGAGGGCCCAGTCTGACCTCAAGGGTAATAAGGCCAACTCTGTTGCAATGCCTTCTTTAGGTTGGCATGCAGGACTGGTCAAGGCCGGACTGAGGGATGGGGCCTTTTGGAGTAAGTTACAGGGCTGCTGGGAGAGTGCTTCAGGCACTTGGAGGCAGCAGTGCAGTGCTCTCCAGGAAGAGGAAAGCAGCCAGAGCATAGCTCCATGTGGGAGGACTACTTTCTATCTTCCAGAAAACAAACAAATATTCCACAAGGGCCCAAGCTGAGGAATGCCACAGTCTTCCTTGACATTCTACCTGTGGACAAATGCATACAACCTCATGGTCAAACTGCAGAACAACACATGTGCAGAGCCAGGGCACCTCAGTTGAATCCATTTCACAGTGCTTGCTCTCACTCTCCAGGTGTTTTCTGCAGCTGCACTGTGGCCCTGCACTGTTTCCCATTCCTCTGCTGCTTCACCTTTACTGTTCACCACTGGAGCACTTCCTCCCTGCTTTGAATAACAAATTTTATATCACATTGCCCTGCATGTTTCATGGGCACCTCCTGCCTTACTGCACGAACAACTCTCCTTTCAAGTGCTTCACAATTTCTAGACATCATCCAGTGGCAGAACATCCTCTGATTGCTCCATCTGCATCAGTGACCACAGGAAGGCAAGCTTAGGGCTGTGGCATGTTCTTGTTCCATTTCTAATGAGCTTTTCAAGCTCTTCCCACTGGTTCTTTGGACTTGAAAGTTTGGAAAAGTCCATTTCAACTCCTCCTCACTGGCACATGTCATTTTTCATTTTTTAAAAAAGATCTTTGCAAGAATCAACAACTGGGATAGATTCAAACTAAAACGCTTTCTCTCAACATAGAAAACTATCAGCAATGCGAAGAAAGAGCTTACAGAGTGGGAGAAAATCTTTGCCACTCATACTTCAGATAGAGCGCTAATTTCCAGAATATATAAAGAACTCAAAAAAACTCTACACCAAGAATACAAATAATCCAATCAACAAATGGGCTAAGGAAATGAACGGACACTTCACAGAAGAAAATGTACAAGTAATCAACAAATATATATGAAAAAATGTTCACCATCTTTAGTGATAAGAGAAATGCAAATCAAAACTACCCTAAGATTCCATCTCACTCCAATTAAAATGGTTATTATCAAGAACACAAGCAACAATATGTGTTGGCGAGAATGTGGGGAAAAAGGTACACTCATACATTGCTGGTGGGGTTGCAAATTAGTGCAACCACTATGGAAAGCAGTATGGAGATTCCTCAGAAAGCTTGGAATGAAGCCACCATTTGCCCCAGCTATCCCACTCCTTGGCCTATACCCAAAGGACTTAAAATCAGCATACTACAGAGATACAGCCACAACAATGTTCATAGCTGCTCAATTCACAATAGCCAGGTTGTGGAACCAACCTAGATGTCCTTCAATTGATGAATGGATAAAGAAACTGTGGCATATATATACAATGGAATATTACTGAGCCATAAAGAATGATAAAATTATGACATTTGCAGGCAAATGGATGAAATTGTAGAATATCATGCTAAGTGAGATAAGGCAATCTCAAAACACCAAAGGATGAATGATCTCACTGATAAGTGGATGATGACACATAATGGGTGGTGGGAGGGGTTAGTGTTAGGGTTAGAGTTAAGGAGATGGCAAGAATGGAGGAAGGAAGGACTGTGTAGAGGGAAATATGGGGTGGGAGGGGTGTGGGGAAGGGAAAAATAACAGAATGAATCAAACAACATTACCCTATGTAAATTTATGATTACACAAATGGTATACCTTTACTCCATGTACAAACAGAGAAACAACATGTATTCCATTTGTTTACAATTAAAAAAAGGTCTTTGCCCACCAAGAATGTGCCATCTGACATCCCTCTCCTTCTTTTATTTATGTTGCTTCTTTTTATTTATGTTGCCAAGTGCTGAGTCCTCAGACCTCACAAGGGTGGATGACTGTGTCCTCCCTCTCAGTGTTCAGTGGATTCTCTTTTTCCTGAAAGTCTCTGTGTATTGCTTTACATGGAGGCAAGTGTGATATTCTAAATCTCTGACTTCAGGTTCAGTGAAGGAGAGCAGAAAATTCCAGCTCTTTCCAGGGGTTTGAGTTTCTCCAGAGGGATTCACCAGGGTGGCCACAAAAGAATAGCAATGGGAATGGATAGAGGACAAAAGGAGACTAGGGAGGACATCAGCCCTGGACCCTGGAGGGGAGCAGGAAATGCAATGTCTGGGAGAGCCTCCACAGCTGGTCTATGGACAGAATTGATCCTGCCTCAAACACTTCCAGATATGATGCCCCTCTCCAGGCACCTGTGTGCAGAAACCAGTGCTAGACATAGGCAGGACTGAGCACTTGGACCCTGTCAGCCCACCCTGACTTCCAGAGTCAAAAACTGAGTGAGGTAGTGCTGGTCTGTTGTCCTCCCACCTGTGAATTGAGGATCGCTGCACCAAGTCTTGTTCTCATACCTGCTTAGGACTCACCTGAGTCATTTTCACAGTCACACCAGTCTTGCTGTCAGTTCTGCTCAGAACTCACCTAAATCATGTTCAAAGGTACCCAAACTGCCTATAACCCCTGCTAGGGATTCACCTGAGTCACATTCATAGGCATGCAATCTTTCTAATACCCCTGGTCAGTATGTACCTGATTCATGTTCACAGGCAAACACAGCACTTCTCTAATCCAGGTCCCTTCCTGGCCATGCCCAGCCTGGGTCACATGAGGTATCTACAACAGGGAAATGAGCAGCTACCTCCTGCTGTAGGATGGTTTCTTGTTTGGTGCATTGACTCCATTTAATTCAGTGATTCTGCAAAGGCTAATAAAGCAGGAATGTGAACCTATTTATCCAATCTATGGTGAAGAGCTAGAGAAATGTGTGGTACTCACTTCCAGCATTCAAAATTAGCATCGTTTCCACCAGGAACATTCACTTATCTTGCACAAAGGAGCTGAGTGCAACAAATGTTCCCTTTGATCTGATTTTTTGCATAGCACAGCGAGAAGCCTGGATACTGCTGAGTAAGGGCACACACCCACAGACCCAGAGGAGACAGAGCACTGTTGAATGAGGAGAATAAACCCAGAGAATCCAGAAGAGTTGGAGTAACAGTGGGTGAGAGGTGCTCACCAGAGGACAAAGAGCAGACTGAGAATATAAAGGTAAGGGGTGCTTGGTAATAGTATTCAGCAAAGATGAGCAACTGTACATGAGTGATTCTCACCACAGGACTCAAAAGACCTCAAGCAATGATGTGGTATGTGAGGTTAAGACAGATCCCAGAGAATGCTGAGCACTGTTAGGCTGTATATGTTCATACACGGAAGGAAGATGAGGCAGAGAAAAGATTGGCTAGGGGAATATAGCACATGGCTCAGAGGAGAATGAGCACTGCTGGTTGAGGGCACTCACACAGAGATCCAGAAGAGTACTAAACCCTACTGGATGAGGTGCAATCACTAAAAGAACATGGAGGGGACAGGGTACTGGAGGGTAAGGTTCACTGAATAACAATATGCAGTGAAACCTGAACTCCTGTGTGTGAAGGGAGATCACCAAAGTTCTCAGATGACACTGAGAAATAGTGTGTGAATGGAGATTAAGACAGGACATAGAAAAGACAGAGCACTGTCAGATGAGGTGCACTCACCCATAGGATCCAGAGCAGTCTGAGAAAGTTTAGCCTTGGGGAAAATACAGCAAGACAGAGAGAAGACTGCATTCTTTAGTGAGGGGCAGTCACCCAAAGAACCCAGAGAGGAATGAGGAAGGAATAGTTAGGTAACTCAGGAAAAAGAAACAGAGAAGACTGAGCACTATTGGAATAGTGGTGCTCACCAGCAGGACTCAGAGGAAACAGAGCAATGGTGAGGTATGTTAGGTGAGGTATGAGGTTAAGAAAGAACCCAGAAAAGACTGAGCAATATTAGGCTACTTATGATCACACTCAGGAACCAGAGGAGATTTAGATAAGATTGTAAATGTGAACTTAGCACATGGAACAGAGCACTGCTGCATGAGGTGCAAACAGAGGCCCCAAAATATACTGAGAACTTCTGGATAAGGGGTGCTCACACAAAGAACTCAGAAGTCCCTGAGCAATGATGGTTGAGAGGAGGTTTAGGGTCAAACCCAGAGAAGACAGAGCCAAGACAGATTTGGGGTACTTGACTACAGGATCCAGAGGAGAGAGAGTTCTTCTGTGAGAGGGATTTTCTTACCCATAAGGCTCAGAGTTTTAGAAACCTTTTTGAGAGTGTCCCTTGGACCAATGTTTCATTCACTTCTGGAATAATGGGAGTGAACCCATTTCAAAGATCAAAAGAAGTCATCCATGATGGTGGAAAATTGTCCTTGGCCATATTTCACACTGTCCCTTGAAGGTGTATATTTTGCCTGACTCAGAGTTCCTAAGAGGTTTTCTCTGTTGTCAAAAGAGAGCAGCCTGTGAAATATCAGTATTACTTAAAATACTTACCAAAACTACTTAATGCATTCAATCCACTGTTCAGAAAGATGTGAGAAATGCTGGACATCCTATATCACTTGAATGGAATGGTGGATGATGAGTGGTGGAATTAAGTTCTCTGTGCTGTGGGAATTTACATTCCTTAAATTGTCTTGGGGCTTCAGGCATTGGTGAGGAGCCTGTCTGCCTTTAGTACCAATGACCTATTGAGGTTGTTTAAAAAAGGAAGTATCCACATATCTCCAAGTTTCCACAGTCTCATTGGCATGGATACACAGGTAAGGCTAGAGATGGTATACGGACATTATCAGGACTCACCCAGAGAGTTCACTAAGGGAACGAGGTTACCTAGGGCTCATTGGAGAGTGAGTGCTGGTAGATAAAGTGTGTCCAAACACAATACCCAGATGAACTGAGCACTGGTGGGAGAGATGCACCCACAGGACTCAGATGACACTGAGCAATGGCATGTGAACGGAGATTAAGAACAGGCCTCAGAGAAAACTGAGCACTCTTAGTTGAGAATTCTGAGCAAGGATAGCCTTAGGAAACATGAAAAATGACAGAGAGAGAAGACTGAGCACTTTTATGTGAGGAATACTCACCCAAGGGACCCAGAGTAGAATGAGCAAGGAATGTTTATGTAACACACACACACACACACACACACACACACACACAATAAAAAGAGGAAACTGAGCACTATTAGTTGAAGGTGGCTCTTCCCTTTGGCTGCTCAAATTTTAAAATTAGGCAATTGCATAGATTATAACCCCAAACTCCTCCAATCAGACTGAAGGGCAATAGTGCTCAGGCAATTTTTTCCTGAGTGCTGCTGCTGCAGGCACTGCTGCCATTTTCCTGAAGCTTTCTCTTGGGGCACAGCTTCCCCTGAAACCACTGCCATGGGTGCCCAGAGATCTTTTCTCTGGGTGTTGCTGCTGATGTTGACACTGTCACAGTCAACATGGCCCAGAGGTCACTGCTGCCCTCATCACTACATCAGATACTTGGCTGCCATCTACACTGCTGCTGCTGCTGCTGCTACTCCTGCTACCACTGACACTGCTGCCACCAAAGCCACTGCTACTTCCAGGAAGTCACCTGGAGGTCTCCTCTCTGGTTGCTGCTGCAGCTGCAGCCACAGTCACTACTGCAGCCACTGCTGCCATAGTTCTCCCACCTGTTGCCAACACCACTGATATCCGCAGCTGTTGCTGACCTCCTGGCTACTGCCACCAATTCTTCCTACAACCACATCCACCACTGTTCAGAAATCTGCCGCCAGGGACACTCCAGGATTGGTTTCACATGGTCACACCCATTTTGAGACACCAACCAGAGATTGGGTTTGTTTGGAATGCCAATGGTTTGCTGCCACTTCCATTTTGGGGAACACTGCCCCTGTCTGGGGACACAAGTCAGGACCTGGTAATTCAGTGCCAGGGTGCCTATAGGTTTGGCTGCAACTGGAGTTATGACATGAAAAAATAAGGGAACAAAACACCACAAACAAACCAAGATGCCTCAATAAGAGAAGTCACTGCAACACAATAGAATAAATGTCCAAGAAGTTTAGAACATCCATAGTCAATTTGATCTGCAAAGTAAAGGATGGTATACAGAGTTAAAACAAAGAGAAATACAGGAAATTAAAGATTAATAAAGAGTTAGAGATTGTAAAAACAACAAGCAGAAATTCTCAAAATGAAGGAATCAATTATAAATTAGTCAATTATAAATTCATTGGAAAATATCACCTACAGTCTAGACCATTTGGAAGACAGAACTTCAGACAATGAAGACAAAATATTTAATGTTGAAAATAAAATTGACCACAAAGAGAAGATGGTAAAAATCCATGATGAGAACTTTAAAAAATTATGGGATTATCATGAAAATATCAAATAAATTCTGCTTATCTAGGAGCATGTGAGGTCTTTCCATGTTCTAAGATCTTCAATTTCTTTATTTTTGGTGTTCTGTAGTTTTCATGGTAGAGATTTTTCACCTCATTTGTCAGATTGATTCCTAAGTATTTTATCTTTTGTGATGATTATGAACAGTATAGTGTTATTTCTCTTCCAGTGGATTCATTACTGATATATAGGAATGCATTTGAATTATGAATATTGATTTTATATCCTGTTAATTTGCTGAATTCATTTATTAGTTCCTGAAGATTTTTGGTGGAAGTTTTTGTATCTTCCAAATATGGAACAATATTATTGGCAAATAGTAATAGTTTGAGTTCTTCTTTACCTATTTGTATACATTTAATTTCTTTCTTTCATGTTATAGATTCTTCTCAGGTCATAGAGGATACTTGGGTAATAGAGGCCAAAGAGGTCACTGAGAAGACTCCAAAAACCTCCAAATTTTTAATTCAAATATTCAACAATGGGTGTAGCACTCTGCCTGTGAACCTAAAATACTGACTCCAACTTGGTGCCAAGGAACTTGCTAATAATGATAAACTTTTCTCCACCTTCTGGCAATCCCATTCTCCCTTGTTTGAACAGTAATGATCTCAGGATATCTACCACTGGCATTTTAATTTCATTAGTTTCCTTAATTATATGCTAAAACATTTTATTTCAGTCTCACTTATCCTTAATTCATTACATGACATCCCAGCCAGAACAAATCCACCTCTTCCTCAACCTGACCAAGAAATAGTAAACACATGTCCTACAATTGTACCTGCTGAAAACTAAGTTGATGAATACTAAGCTACCTGTATTTTGCAATTTTGCATCCTGGTTGTCCCCTAACTCTGTTGAAACCTTTAGCTTCCCTACAACCAGTGTTCCAGAGAGGCAATTCCATTAGTGCAGTCATTGGTTCCCCAGGTGGGACAAATCTATCCAATCATTTGTCTAACCTTGGGAACTTGCAGTGCTCTAAATGTGGTAGAGGATAGCCCTCAGAACTGTGGGAACTTGGGAACAGGCCTGGATACTTTACATAAAAATTTCTCTCTGGAACAAGATCATATCAATTGCTACGAAAAACAGTTCTTGTTCATCAGAAGTTTTTTCCTCCTTCCTACCTGGAATTACACCTGGCAGCTTATGTCTGACTGTAATCTTGGTGATCTCCTACTTCTTTAGTGATAACTTTCTTATATTTTGCTAGCTTCTCCTAGTGTTATTACAGATGAATACCCTTGCTGTGGCTCCTGGTTACCAAGGTGTGACCAATTCATATCCTTGTAATACTGTCCAGGAAGGGTAATTTCAGTACTGTAATGTTAGTTCAGAAGGTGGATGCATGAAATCCCTGCCTGGGAGAAGGATTGTGAGCTTGTTTAATTAATATCCAATTTTTATCCTGGGGACAAGCCATGCACACACCATAGAGATAATGTTCTTTCCTTTCTGAAATTTCATTTTGCTGTTCAGGTCATAAAACTCACTGTGTCTGGCTAGTATATTGTAGTCTTAATGATTGCTACTAGAATATATGTAAAGTTACTAAAAATAAACTTGCTAATTATGTGAAACTAAATGTGTAAATTTGGTAGATTTAGTCAATTGTATGCTTTAAAACATCATGATGTACATAAAAAGTTGTTACTGTAATCAATTAATAACTAGCAAAAAGTCTGAACTTTAAAAAGTGAGTCCTTTTTGTTGATCGCTATGGTTTGACTTCATTCATGTAGTACTGACATAAGTTGTGAGACTTTTGTTGCTTCTCAAACCTGTTTTTCTGCTTCATCTTCTCTAGATGTATGTGTACCTTTTCCCAATGTAAATGTTTATTCATATTTCTTCTTAAGAACCCACAGTTTTTTTAAAGGCTGATGAACATTTTTGGTAATGTCAGCAAAAATTTACTTGTTATCACAGGTCTTTGTGGAAAAAAAAGTTGTTTTCATAAAGCTGTGAAGAAAGCCATACATGTGTGCATGTTTCACTCTTCCCTTTTGCTAGTGGGAGAGAATAAAAGGGTTGACAGATTTTCTTTATTACACAATGTCCTATTGTAGAGTAGGAATGACTGTGTTGAGAAAAGAGACACATTTTCCTTCCCTCTAAAATATGATTCTCTCTAATATGCTCACCTGTGATTCTTTAAAATCTAAGATGCTTTTGGAAGCTCTAACATGTCAATTATTTCAGTACATTGTAGTGAAAATTTTTTTTAATTTTTATTTTTTAATTGTTTTTTAGTTATACATGACATTTGAATCCATTTTGATGAAATAATACAAGCATGTGATATATATTTTTCTAATTAGGACCCAATTTTTATGGGTGGGCAAGCTGTTGGGAATTCAGGTATTTGTTTTCATATGTGTACTTAGGAAAATTACTTTAGATTTTTTCCACAAAATTTTCCATTTTTACCCTCCCTGTACAGTCATTCCTTTATTCATTAATGTGTTGATGGTTCACTAGGTTGGTTCCATACCTCAGCCATTGTGAATTGTGCTACTATAATCATTGGTGTGGATGTGTCCCCATATTGTGCTCATTTTAAATACTTTGGGTATATTCTGAGGTAGAATGGGTCAAATGGTGGTTTCTTTTCTAGTTTTGGGGTTTTTTGGGTACCAACAATTGAACCTAGGGCTGCTCAACCACTGAGTAACACCCCCAGTCCTTTTTATGTTTTATTTAGAGAAAGGGTCTCACTGAGTTGCTTAGGGCTTCACTAAGTTGTTGAAGCTGGCATCAAACTCATGGTTCTCTCAAGTCCATTCCTTGTTTTTGAGGAATTTCCATACTGCTTTCCAGAGGTGTTGCATCAATTTGCAGTCCTATAAAGTATTATCATCCCTTTTCCCCACATCCTTGACAACATTTGTTCTTACATATATTCTTGTTACTTGCCATTGTGATGGGAGTGTGGAATCTCAGTATAGATTTAATTTGCATTTTTCTAATTACTAGAGGTGTTGAACACTTTTTTATATTTTTGTTGATCCTTATTATTTCTACTTTTGATTAGTATCTGTTAAGTTATTTGCACATTTATTAGGTTATTTACTTTTGTTTATCTATGGAGTAATGAGAATTTTGGATTTGCTTTGCTGCTCTCAGTGTGAGATCCTTAACTTGGTAATAACTTCATTTTTCTTCAATGTATATTCAAAAGGGTATAGGAAGTAAAATAATTTGTTTCTTTGATTTCTTCCAGTTATGTGTTCTCATCAACTCCAAGAAGTTTCATCAGAGCAGGGAATAAAATGCTTATTCCACAAGGTGATAAAATGAAGGTATAGAAACTATGGCATTGAAAATTTACACTTCAAGAAAAAATGGGAATGTGTGGGGTACAGTAAATATTGGAAATTTTGCCATGATGAATATAATAAATATTGTGACTATGCAATAAACATTTTATCATAAATAGTTATCAAGAACTTATAAAATCTCAGGAAAAAAACCCTGAATTTATGGCAGTCAGTTTTGAGGAGTGTTTTAGGTATCTGGAAAATATATCACTGCCAATTTTTTGGTAATATATCTTTCCTGTGAAAGCAAATTTGGAAAATTTAAAATGGAATCTATTACATGCTTAAGTTCATAGCAAGAAAAATTTGAAATATAGCCTTAGTTAAATTTTCACTCAAACATTTGTATAGATAAGAGATTTAAAAATTAAGAATAAATTACTAAATATGATGATTGTTTTTACTTAATGAAAGTTTGTTGTTATGTATTCAACAGTTCTTCCTTGTGCCTAAACATAATATTTTATTGACTGTAGGAAGATCTGTACTTATGCATTATTACTTAATCCAAAATCAGGTTTAAATATTTGGGGAGAATTCTACATTTATAGTAAATTTTCAAGATTTTTAGCAGGTCTGTACCATAAATAATGAGTGCATTTTTATTGATGAAATATGTTAAAAATGACATGAAACTCATAAATATTTAATAATTTTTACAAATCCTAGAAAATATGAGTGTTCTCATTTTACAAAGAAGCTTTACAAAGGTAATGAAGGCAAAAAAGGATTTCATTAGTGTTCAGAATGTAACATTCCATTTTCACCACATCCTCGCCAACACCTATTGTTGCTTGTGTTCTTGATAATCGCCATTCTAATTGGGGTGAGATGAAATCTTAGGGTAGTTTTGATTTGCATTTACCTTATTACTAGAGATGTTGAACATTTTTTCAATATCTGTTGATTGCTTGTACATCTTCTTCTGTGAAGTGTTTGTTCATTTCATTAGACCATTTGTTGATTGGATTATTTGTATTCTTGGTGTAGAGTTTTTTGAGTTCTTTATAGATTCTGGAAATTAGTGCTCTATCTGAAGTATGAGTGGCAAAGATATTCTCCCACTCTGTAGGCTCTCTCTTCACATTGCTGATAGTTTCCTTTGCTGAGAGAAAGCTTTTTAGTTTGATCTATCCCAGTTGTTGATTCTTGCTTTTGTTTCTTGTGCTATGGGAGTACTGTTAAGGAAGTCTGATCCTAAGCCTACAAGTTGAAGATTTGCACCTACTTTTTCTTCTATAAGATGCAGGGTCTCTGGTCTGATTCCGAGGTCCTTGATCCATTTTGAGTTGAGTTTTGTGTAGGGTGAGAGATAGGGATTTAATTTTATTCTGTTGCATATGGTTTTCCAGTTTTCCCAGCACCATTTGTTAAAGAGGATATCTTTTCTCCCTTGCATATTTTTGGTCCCTTTTTCTAGTATGAGAAAATTGTATTTATTTGCATTTGTTTCCATGTCCTCTATTCTGTACCATTGATCTACCTGTCTATTTTGGTACCAATACCATACCGTTTTTGTTACTATTGCTTTGTAGTAGAGTTGAAGATCTGGTATTGTGATACCCCCTGCTTTGCTCTTGCTACTTAGAATTGCTTTAGCTATTCTAAGTTTTTTATTCTTCCAGATGAATTTCATAATTGCTTGCTCTATTTCTGCAAGGTACATCATTGGGATATTAATTGGAATTGCATTGAATCTGTATGCTGGTGGGGTTGCAAATTAGTGCAGCCACTCTGGAAAGCAGTATGGAGATTCCTCAGAAAGCTTGGAATGAAACCACCATTTGACCCAGCTATCCCGCTCCTTGGCCTATACCCAAAGGACTTAAAATCAGCATACTACAGAGATACAGTCACATCAATGTTCATTGCTGCTCAATTCACCATAGCCAGATTGTGGAACCAACCTAGATGCCCTTATCCATTGATGAATGGATAAAGAAACTGTGGCATATATATACAATGGAATATTACTCCGCAATGAAGAATGATAAAATTATGGCATTTGCAGGCAAATGGATGAAATTGGAGAATATCATGCTAAGTGAGATATGCCAATCTCAAAAAACTAAAAGACAAGTGATCTCACTGATAAGTGGATGAGGACATATAATGGGGGGTGGGAGGGGTTAGCATTAGGTTTAGGGTTAGGTTTAGTGTTAGGGATAAGGAGTGTGGTAAGAATGAAGGAAAGAAGGACTGTATAGAGGGAAAAGAGGGGTGGGAGGGGTGGGGGTGAAGGGAAAAAATAATGAATCAAACATCATTGACCTATGTAAACATATGATTACACAAATGGTATGCCTTGACTCCATATACAAATAGAGAAACAACATGTATCCCATTTGTATACAATAATAATAATAAAAAAAGAATTTAACATTCCAAGCATCCATATTCAAGAAAAGAATTTCAAATATAAAGAATGTGGAAGGGATTTTAATAAAATTATAAGCATTATTCAGTTTAAGAAAATTCACATGGAACAAATGCCCTACAAATTTAAGAAATATGTTAAAGCATTTAAAAATTTCTCAATGCTGTATCATAGCAGTGATAAACCCTATAGATGTGATGATTGTGACAATGTTCTTAATTAGAGATCAGCCCTTACTAAGTACATGAAGGGTCATTTTGGAGAGAAACATTACAAATCTACCAAATGTGGGTAAGAATTTATTGAAATTCCATACCTCACTCAACACCAGAGGATTCATAGTGATGAGAGATTATACAAATGTATGGAATGTGGAAAAGATTTTAAATATATCTCAACCAGAAGATTCATATTGGAGAGAAACCCTACAAGTGTACAGAATGTGGGACTAAATTTATTCAATTTTCACAACTTACTCAAAACCAGAAGATTCATAGTGATGACACACAATACAAATGTAAGGAATGTGGAAGAGATTTTAAATGCATGTCTGTCCTTACGCAACACCAGAAGATTCATACTGAAGAGAAGCCCTACAAATGTACAGAATGTGGGAAAGCATTTATTCAATTTTCACACCTTACTCAACACCAGAGTATTCATAATTATGAGAGACCATATAAATGTAAGGAATGTGACAATCGGTTAAGTAGAGTAAAGCCCTTATTCAACACCAGAAGATTCATAGAAAGGAAACCATTAAAATGCAAGGAATATGGAAGAGATTTTAAATATATCTCAACCCTTACTGAACACCAGAAAACTTACACTGGAGAGAAGCCCAACATTTGTAAAGAATGTGGGAAAGCATTTATTCAAATCTCTAAACTTACTCAGCACCAGAGGATTCACAGAGATGAGAGACCATACAAATGAAAGGAATGTGAAAAAGCTTTTAAACTCATCTCGACTATTATTTAAAACCAGACTCTCCATACTGGAGGAAGCCCTGTAAATGTAAATAATGTACAAAAGCATTTAATCAGAACTCACAGGTTATTCAACACCAGATGATTCTTAGTGATGAGAGACCATATTAATATAAGGAATGTGGCAAAGGCTTTAATTATCACCCAACCCTTATTACATATCACAACGTTTATAGTGAAGAGAGATAATACAAATATATTGAATATAACAAACATTTTAAACTCAAACCTTACTTAATGCCAAAGAATTTATTCTGCAGTCAATCAAATGAATGCAGTGAATGAGACAAAACACTTAGTAGGAGCTCATACCTCATTAAGCACCAGAGAATTTATACTGGAGAGAACCCATAGAATGTCACAATGCCTTTAAGTATTGTCCAACTATTAGTTTTTACCACAGGACTCATAAAGTAGAGAAGCCCTACAATTGTAAAAAAAAAAAATGTGGCAAAGCTTACAATTGAAGCCCAACTCTTACTCAACACTAGGGGATTCATACTAGAGAAATCCATACAAATGTAGGAATGTGACGAGGTCTCTCACAGTTGTTCACTCCTTACTATATTCTAGAAAATTCATATGAAAGATTGTGAAAATAAAAAGAATGTGTCAAAGTCTTTAGTAATTGCTCACACATTATTAAAGACCAGAGAATTTATAGAAGTGACAAATCTTAAAAAATATAATTTGTCAAATTTTTATTTGAATTTCAAAACCTCTTTAACATTGGAACATTCTTGTCAAATCCTCATGCATATAATAAATGGAAAAATCCCTTATCAAGAATATATACTTTTGATAACATCAAAATACTTTGAGGACAAATATTCACAAATGAGAAAAGTATGCCAAGAAATTTACAGCAACTATCTCAATATGTATAATGATTATCAGTGAGAAATTCAATGAATATGGATAAAGTGGCATTGCCTTTAAATGTTGCTTAAAATATTCTGAGAGGTTTCAAGATGGCGGACTAGAGGGTGGCTGCATTTCATGTTGCTCCAGGACACAGGATTCAAAAGAGGAGATAGTGAGAGACTTGGGACCAACTCAAAGTCCCTGGGTAAGTCTCTCCCGTTGGGGAGGCATCCCAGATGTGGCGGTAGCCCCAGAAAGCAGGGAAACTTGTGAAGTAGAGTTGCCGGGTGAGACGCCCCTCCCCCCACTGGAGCGGTAAACACAGACAACTGGGATCATCATACAGGTGGCTGCTCAGCACAGTGCTTGGACTCGGAGCAACCACTGGGGCTCCGGGCGACTGCCTGTTGAGGAGCTGCGTGGCGAGCTGTTTGGACTCAGAGCGACCGCTTCTGAACAACGGGGGGCTGCCCTTAGGAAGAGGAGGAGGAGTGCGGTGGGTCGCTTGGTCTAGGAGTGACTGCATCAGAGCTACAGGCAGGTGCCAGAGGAGGAGTCGAGTGGTGAGTTGTTTGAACTCAAAGCGACCACTCCTGAACACCAGTGGCCTGCCTGGAGGAGGAGCATGGTGGGTCGTTTGGTCTCCAAGTGACCGCTCCTGAACACCCAGGGGCTACCCCGAGGAGGAGGAAGAAAGGGTGGGTCACTTGGACTCGGAGTGACTGCCTAGGGCTACGGGCGGTTGGAGGGAGGAGGACATGCAAAGTGAGTTGCTTAGACTACTAGTTTCAGAACACTGGGCAGCTGTCCGGAGGAAGAGGTGTGTGGCGGGTCTCTGGGTCTCGGAGCTATTGTACGGGACTCCAGGTGGAGCCTCAGAGGAGGGGCCGCATAGCCAGGTGATTAGGTGCAGAGCAGGGTGCCAGGACCTAGGCGGCTTGTTGGTGGAAGAGTCGCACAGAGACACACCTAGGGGTGGAGCAAAGTTTCCAAGACTGTGGGCAGATTCTCTGAGGAGAGGCAGCCTAAGGAGACTCGTCTGCGAACGGTGAGGCTCCCAGAACAAGGAGGTAGGTCTGGGCCACTGGGAATATTGCAGAGGAAGACAGCCCAGCCCAGGCGGCAGTTGTAGTTGAGGGGAACCTCTAGGAGGGGAACTGACCAGCGAGACCTCCCCACCAGGTGAGTCTTACCTGCCGGGTGAGGTTTTCCACAAGGTCGGTAAAACCAGAGACACAGGCACAAACAGGCCTTGCCTCGGCCTGCAGCCTAGTTCCCCTTTGGATGACCATTGGTCAACAAGTGGAGGCACATCTGCCCACTATCAGGGAATATACACCACCTGAGGGTCACCACCCCTAGAGAGGCAGCTTCCTTGTGGAGCACCACATTATCAACTTCCTCCAAGACTTCAGGCTACTGAAGGATAAGAGGGGATATACTAGCAATCTTCAGGGACATTATAAGTCAATAGAGGAAATCTGCAATATCTTAATGATCCACTGATTCCTGAACAATATGAGAAAATAAGGGAAGAAACTGCCCCAAACAAATCTAGATGTTACATCAATAAAATCCAATGACAGCATGGAAGAAGAAATGACAGAAAGGGAGTTCAGAATGTACATAATTAAAATGATCAGGGAAGCAAACAATGAGATGAAAGAGCAAATGCAGGCATTGAATGATGAGATGAAAGAGCAAATGCAGGCATTGAATGATAGCACAAACCAACAGTTAAAAGACCAAATACAGAAAGCAAAAGATCATTTAAATAAAGAGTTAGAGATATTGAAAAAAAAAAACCAAACAGAAGTCCTTGAAATGAAGGAAACAATAAACCAAATTAAGAACTCCATAGAAAGCATAACCAATAAGATAGAACACCTGGAATACAGAACCTCAGATATTGAAGACAAAATATTTAACCTTGAAAACAAAGTTGAACAAACAGAGAAGATGGTAAGAAATCATGAACAGAATCTCCAAGAACTATGGGATATCATGAAAAGGCCAAATTTGAGAATTATTGGGATTGAGGAAGGCTTAGAGAAACAAACCAAAGGAATGAACAATCTATTCAATGAAATAATATCAGAAAATTTCCCAAATCTGAAGAATGAAATGGAAAATCAAGACCAAGAGGCTTATAGGACTCCAAATACACAAAATTACAACAGACCCACACCAAGGCACATTATAATGAAAATACCTAACATACAAAATAAAGACAATATTTTAAAGGCTGTGAGAGAAAAGAACCAAACTACATTCAGGGGGAAACCAATACGGATATCAGCAGATTTTTCAATCCAGACCCTAAAAGCTAGAAGGGCCTGGAACAACATTTTTCAAGCTCTGAAAGAAAATGGATGCCAACCAAGAAACTTATACCCAGCAAAACTTACCTTCAAATTTGATGATGAAATAAAATCATTCTATGATAAACAAAAGCTAAAAGAATTTACAAAAAGAAAGCCAGCATTACAGAATATTCTCAGCAAAATATTCCATGAGGAAGAGATAAAAAACAAAGAAGCAAATCAGCAAAGGGAGGAATTATCCTAAAGGAACTCTCAAATAAAGGAGGAACCAAGTTGTGTCAAAAAAATAAATAAATAAATAAAATTTAAAAAAATGAAACAAATGACCGGGAATACAAATCATATCTCAATAATAACCCTGAATGTTAATGGCCTGAATTCATCAATCAAAAGACATAGACTGGCAGATTGGATTAAAAAGAAAGATCCAACAATATGTTGCCTGCAAGAAACTCACCTCATAGAAAGAGATACCCATAGACTAAAGGTGAAAGGATAGGAAAAAACATACCATGAACGTGGACTCAGCAAAAAAGCTGGAGTATCCATCCTCATTTCAGATAATGTGTACTTCAAACCAAAGTTAGTCAGAAGGGATAAAGAGGGACATTTCATACTGCTTAAGGGAAGCATAAATCAGCAAGATATAACAATCATAAACATCTATGCCCCAAACAGTGGCTCATCCATGTATGTCAAACAAATCCTTCTCAATTTTAGAAACCAAATAGACCATAACACAATAATACTAGGTGATTTTAACATGCCTCTCTCACGACTGGACAGATCTTCCAAACAAAAATTGAACAAAGAAACCATAGATCTCAATAACACAATCAATAATTTAGACTTAACAGACATTTATAGAATATACCATCCAATCAAGAGCGAATACACTTTCTTCTCAGCAGCACATGGATCCTTCTCTAGAATAGACCATATATTATGCCACAAAGCTAATGTCAGCAAATACAAGAAGATAGAGACACTACCTTGTATTCTATCAGATCATAATGGATTGAAGTTAGATATAAATGAAAGAGTAAAAAATAGAAACTACTCCAACACCTGGAGATTATGCTATTATATGATGAATGGATAAGAGAAGATATTAGGAAGGAAATTAAAAAATTCTTAGAGGTAAATGAGAACAAAGAAACATGATATCAAAGTCTCTGGGACACTATGACAGCAGTACTTAGAGGAAAATTTATTTCATGGAGCGCATTTAATAAAAGAAGTAAAACTCAACAAATAAATGACCTAACACTACAGCTCAAAGCCCTAGAAAAAGAAGAACAGACCAACACCAAAAGTAGTAGAAGACAGGAAATAGTTAAACTCAGGACTGAAATCAATGAAATTGAAACAAAAGAAACAATACAAAAAATTGACAAAATAAATAGTTGGTTCTTCGAAAAAATAAACAAAATTGATAAACCTTTAGTCACACTAACAAAGTGAAGATGAGAGAAAACCCAAATCACTAAAATTTAGAATGAACAAGGAAATATCACAACAGACACGACTGAAGTACAAAACATAATTAGAAGCTATTTTGAAAATCTATACTCCAACAAAATAGAAAATTTCGAAGACATCTACAGGTTTCTAGAGACATATGAATTGCCTAAACTGAACAAGTAGGTCATACACAATTTAAATAGACCAATTTCAAGTAATGAAATAGAAGAAGTCATCAAAAGCCTACCAACAAAGAAAAGTCCAGGACCGGATGGTTTCTCAGCCGAGTTCTACAAAACCTTTAAAGAAGAGCTCAGTCCAATACTTCTCAAAGTATTCCATAAAATAGAAGAGAAGAGAATCCTCCAAAACTCATTCTATGAAGCCAATATTACCCTGATATCTAAACCAGACAGAGACACATTGAGGAAAGAAAATTTAAGACCAATATTCTTAATGAACATTGACACAAAAATTCTCAACAAAATTTTCACAAATCGCATACAAAAACATATTAAAAAGATAGTGCACCATGATCAAGTGGGTTTCATCCCAAGGATGCAAGGTTGGTTCAACATCAGAAAATCAAAAAATGTAATTCACCATATTAATAGACTTAAAGTCCAGAATCACATGATTATTTCAACAGTTGCAGAGAAAGCATTTGATAAAATACAGCACCCCTTCATGCTCAAAACACTAGAAAAAAATAGGGATAGTGGGAATATTCATTAACATTGTAAAGGCCATCTATGCTAAGCCCATGGCTAATATCATTCTAAATGGTGAAAAACTGAAATCATTCCCTCTAAAAACTGGAACAAGGCAGGGATGCCCTCTTTCACCACTTCTTTTCAATATCATCTTTGAAACTCTAGCCAGAGCAATTAGACAGACCAAAGAAATTAAAGGGAAATGAATAGGAAAAGAAGAACTGAAACTATCCCTATTTGCTGATGATATGATTATATACTTAGAGGAACCAGGAAATTCCATCAGAAAATTTAGATCTCATAAGTGACATAAGATCAATGCACACAAATCTAATGCATTTTTTATACATAAGTGATGAATTTCAGAAAGAGAAATTAGGAAAACTACCCCATTCACAATAGCATCAAAAAAAAAATACTTGGGGATCAATCTCACAAAAGAGGTGAAAGTCCTCTATAATGAGAACTACAGAACACTAAAGAAAGAAATTAAAGAAAACCTTAGAAGATGGAAAGATCTCCCATGTTCTTCGATAGGCAGAATTAATATTGTCAAAATGGCCATACTACCAAAAGTTCTATACAGATTCAATGCAATTCCAATTAAAATACCAATGATGTACCTTACAGAAATAGAGCAAGCAATTATGAAATTCATCTGGAAGAATAAAAAAACCAGAATAGCTAAAGCAATCCTTGGCAGAAAGAGTGAAGCAGGGGGTATCGCAATACCAGATCTTCAACTCTACTACAAAGCAATAGTAACAAAAACGGCATGGTATTGGTACCAAAATAGAAAGGTCGATCAATGGTACAGAATAGAGGACATGGACACAAACCCAAATAAATACAATTTTCTCATACTAGACAAAGGGGCCAAAAATATGCAATGGAGAAAAGATAGCCTCTTCAACCAATGGTGCTGGGAGAATTGGAAATCCATATGCAACAGAATATAACTAAACCCATATCTCTCACCATGCATGAAACTAAACTCAAAATGGATAAAGGACCTTGGAATCAGACCAGAGACCTTGCATCTTATAGAAGAAAAAGTAGGTCCAGAGCTTCAACATGTCGACTTAGGACCAGACTTCCTCAACAGGACTCCCATAGCACAAGAAATAAAAGCAAGAATCAATAACTGGGATAGATTCAAACTAAAAAGCTTTCTCTCAGCAAAGGAAACTATCAGCAATGCAAAGAAAGAGCCTACAGAGTGGGAGAAAATCTTTGCCAATCATACTTCAGATAGAGCACTAATCTCCAGAATCTATAAAGAACTCAAAAAACTCTACACCAAGAATGCAAATAATCCAATCGACAAATGGGCTAAGGAAATGAATAGACACTTCACAAAAGAAGATCTACAAGCAATCAAAAAACATATGGAAAAATGTTCAACATTTCTAGTAATTAGAGAAATGCAAATCAAAACCACCCTAAGATTCCATCTCACCCCAATTAGAATAGTGATTATCAAGAATGCAAGCAACAACAGATGTTGGCGAGGATGTGGGGAGAAAGGTACACTCATACATTGCTGGTGGGGTTGCAAATAAGTGCAACCACTCTGGAAAGCCACTCTGGAGTGTGGAGACTCCTTAGAAAACTTGGAATGGAACCACCATTTGTCCCAGCTATCCCACTCCTTGCCCTATACCCAAAGGACTTAAAATCAGCATATTATAGAGATACAGCCACATCAATGTTCATAGCTGCTCAGTTCACAATAGCCAGATTGTGGAACCAACCTAGATGTCCTTCAATGGATGAATGGATAAAGAAACTGTGGTATATATATACAATGGAATATTACTCAGCCATAAAGAATGATAAAATTATGGCATTTGCAGGCAAATGGATGAAAGTGGAGAATATCATGCTAAGTGAGATAAGCCAATCTCAAAAAAACAAAGGATGAATGATATCGCTAATAAGTGGATGATGACACATAATGGGGGGGTGTGAGGGGTTAGTGTTAGGGTTAGGGAGGAGGGCAAGAATGGAGGAAGGAAGGACTGTATAGAGGGAAAAGAGGAGTGGGAGGTGTGAGGGGAAGGGAAAAAAGAATAGAATGAATCAAACAACATTACTCTATGTAAATGTATGATTGCACAAATGGTATGCCTTTACGCCATGTACAAACAGAGAAACAACATGTATCCCATTTGTTTACAATAAAAAAACAAAAAACAGAATAATAAAACAAAAAAATATTCTGAACATCATAAGTTTATGTGAAAGAAGTAAAGATATCCTCATTTATCACTATAGCACAGACAGTTCATTGCAAATTGGTGTTGATTTATTATAAATCAAAATTACTGTATATATTCAGTCTTGAATATTGGAGAGAATATAATTCTGAAAGCATCATAGGAGAGGAAAAATATCACCATTAAAGATTTTTTTTGTACTTTTGTAAAAATTGTACAATTCATACAAATTGTAGAGGTCTTTCACCTCTTCTGTTAGATTGATTACCACATATTTTGTTTTGTCTTTGAAGGTATTGTGAATGGGATATTTTAAAAATTTTTCTTTTGCTAGATTCATCACTGATATATAGCAATGTACTCAATTAGTGGGCATGTTAATTTTATATCCTGCTAATTTGCTGAATTTCTTAATTAGTTTTAGAAATTTTCTGATGGAAAGTTTTGGATCTTCCAATTATAAAATCATGTCATTGACAAATAGTGATAATTTGGGTTCTTCCTTTTCTCTTCCTATTCCTTTAATTTCCTTCTTTTGCCTGTTATGGTTAGAATTTTAAGGATGATGTTGAATAAATGTAATGAATCAGAACATCTTTGTCTTGTTCCAGGTTTAGAGGAAATATTTTCAAATTTTTCTCCATTTAAAATCATGTGGACCTATATTATAGCATATATAGCATTTACAATATTGAGGTACATTCCTGTTATGTCTAGTTTTTCTAGTGTTTTGAGCAGAAAGGGACATAATATTTTGTCAAATACTTTTTCCTCATTTATTCAGATTATCATATGATTCTTTTAATTAAGTCTATTTTTGTAAAGAATTACATTTCTTGTATTTAATATGTTTAATTATACTTTCATCCCTGGGATGAACCCCAACTGGTCACAGTGAGCTACCATTTTAATATAAATTTTTATGTGATTTCCCAAAATTTTGTTGAGTATTTTTGCATCAATGTTTATGAGGAATGTTGGTCTGATGTTATATTTCCTTGAAGTATCTTTGGTTTTGGTATCAATGTTGCACTAGTTTTCTAGTATTAGTTTGGAATGGTGCCCTCCTTTTCTATTTCATGGAATAATTGAGAAGTATTGGTATTATTTTTTCTCTGAAGGTCTTTATAACTCTGCTGAGAATGCATCTGGTACTTGGTTTTTCTTAGTTGGTAGACTTACCTCTGTTGTAGACTTAACATAGTATATTAAAATTTTCATAACTTATGGAAGCAGTGTCTCCCATAATTTTGGCTTATTTTTTCAGGTTTTGACTTTTGCATAATAATGGTATTATATTTTTTCTCCCTCCAGACAATTTTTAATTTCTCCATGCAAAAGATTTAGATGTTTTTGTATTTATAAACCCTCCAGGAGAACAGAAAGGCAGGGGTATAGACTCCTTCTCAAGAATGTGAAGAAAGAAATGCCAACTTTATGTCTTCATTTACTCAGTCCTATAAATTTTGGAATATAGTCCCACCATTTTAGTGCTGCTAGGGTGTCCTTTAAATTAAATGTTCCATTCAATTTTCTCAGGCAAATTCTAAAAGATCATTAGGTGCTTGGCAGTGAGAACTGACATGAAGTCTCTTTAAGTTAGTTTCTTGTTTGATCCAGAGTTCTGTGTGTCCATTGTCATTGCCGAATTGAATAGCAGGACCAGGGCTCCAGTGCAGGCATTCTCTTCCATCTCTTTACCACATGCCTTACCATTTTTGATCTACTGAACACTGAAAAGATTATTGTAACTTCTTTGTGAGTCATCACATGAATAGGAAGAGTGATGGGATAAATGATTTAATCTTCTCTTACACTGCAATTTTTATCAAACTACATTTCTAATGAAAGAATTATTGAGAGTCTATCCTCTTGATATAATGCTTATGAAATGAATGCAGTGATTTTAGGTATAAATGCAGAGAAGCAAAAGAGATTCAACACAGAACCCCTGTGTGGAGTGAACAGATATCTTGTGAGCAGGATGAATCACAGGAGATATTTAAGGTTGAAAAGATGAATTCCATGAAAATTGGAGCTAGAATTCCAGTTTTGCTCTTGTGATAATTCCTACTCCAAGATGTGTGTTTGTTAAGTGAAAAATCAGAAGGCCACATTGCAGAAATAGGAGAATTGAAAACAGGAGGGTTAATGTCACTAATTGGTGACATTAGCTAGAATTCCAGGGTAAGGATAGTTTGTTCACAAAACCAAAATGGACATTTTTGTTGTTGTTGTGGTACTGTTTAATGGACCCAGGGATGCTTTACAACTAGATATATCCCCAATCCCCAGTCCATTTATTTTATTTTTTATTTTGGGACAGTTTCTTACTATGTGTCTTAGGACTTCACTAAGTTGCTGAGGTTTGTATTAAACTTGACATCCTCCTGCCTCAGACTTCCATGTTCCTGGAACTCTTGTGACATGAATGCCCAGCCAAAGTGAACTTTAGTCAATGGCTTATCTGTTTTCTTGACTCTCTGCAGATAAAGAAGTCAGACAAACATTAGTTTTAAAAGCAATAAAACTTTCAATTTAAAAGGAAGTCAAATATTTCAATTCTAAAATCTAGGCATTGGTAAAAGGCACAATCAAATTCAACATGTCAAAATCTTGTTGACATATTGACTCAAGGAGGAAAAGGGAATGTCTGCCATGAACAAATTTAAAAGAATGAAAAGTCTTTGGTTTCAATTGATATTGTTTGGAAGTTGCTGAAATATTTCTTAACTTAGAAACCTCTAAATGCATATTCTTTCAGACACTTAAGGACAACTGAGACCTGAGAAGACCCCCGAAGCTCTTGAGTCTCCTTCAAAAAATCTTCCTGTTTTTCTCAGTCTTCTATCATTCTGCTCACAATGCATGGATTCAGACATTTGAGAAGCAACATTGGAAACATTTCCAGTAGCATATACTAGTTACCATTTCTTTTCTTTTACAACCTTATATTTCTGAAGACTGTACTTAATTTACCTTAATCAACATCAAATCTATACTTTGTGATCATTCAGTGACTGGATAGAAAGTGTACTTGGAAAATATTTTTATGAAGATCACTTTCAATTCTGATAATCATTAATCAAGATTTGGGTGATAAGAGCAGCAAAAAATGCTTTAGAGAATAAAGTATTTCTTGGGAAAGATAAAATAAGTTTCCAATAGATTATTGTAAACTGCTCTTCTTTGCTACAAAAATTTCAGTAAAATTACACCAAAAGACTTTGTTATATTTGCAGATCCATTAGTAAATATCACATAACCAAAATATATCTTACTCTTTAAGAAATCACTACTTATGCAAAAATTGTTTTAAAATTTTTCTGCATTCTCAGTCATTTTGCATGAGTAAAGAATAAAACTAAGAGATCAGTTTGGAGAAGGCCACCATTCTAGCAACTTTTAAAAATTTAGGGGCAATATTTTTTACATAGAAAGATATAAACTATAGACACCTGTAAAGGTCTATGGTTATCTAAAATAACATCAATCTTTATAGTCATAAAATAAATTTTTATTTTATCAGAGATTTATATTTCTTCTAGCATTTTCCAATCTCCTTTATCTCTAGAATTTTTTTTTTTAATTAATGAATCTACATCAAAAATGACCTTTGGAAAACTCTCACTTTAAATTCTGTCCTTTCTCAGTGATATGCATTATTGAAGAAGAACTAAGTGATAAACTACATGAAACAGTTCCAGAATTATGACAGGTATCAATGGAAAGTGTTTTCCAACCTCAGGAGATAATGACTGACACCAGATAAATGTATCTGGGCTATGTACACTGATATCACTATACAAATATCTGTCATGAAAATTTCATATTTTATATGATAATGAATTATAAATTATTCTACTCATTTCCTATCTCTGTTCATTCCTAGTATATACTCTTTAATTTTGTGAAGTATATTTATTTGTAATACAAATTGTTAAATCGTGCCACATTTTACTTTTTTGGTATTACTTTTACTCTTTTCTTGATTAAATAAATTTTATATAACATTAGGATACATTTTGCCCTAATCACAAAAGAATGGACTAAAATATGTTCCAGTTCAGTTCTGAGCACTTCTTGTTTCTTCTCTCATAATTCTATTAATCCCTCTGCAATTGACTTATACTTTTTCAAACATTAGCTTCTTGGTGTTTAGATTCCCTGTGGTTTATTCATATATGGACTTGGCAAAGTTCTATTAGGTGCATTCAACTCTTTTTCCCTTTTACTGTCTCTCCTTTCTCACCCTCCATACACTTTATATACTCTACTGATATTTTGCTCAATTTTGATAAAATTTCTTCTCCCATTTTAAGGTCCAGGATGTTTTCAAAAGGCATTAAATTTGTTCAAATTTAAATTAACATCTGTTCCATCCAGCGGAACCGTCGTGGAGAAAGGAGACACCACCAATCTTTAGTTGACCAGATTTATTGCGTCCTCCCTGTTTTTCTGCCTCCTTTGTTCTGCCCCTATCTCCCTTCTTCTTCCCTCTCCCTCTCTCCTCCCCCAGGCTCCTAGCTTATCAGCCAATTATAGCAAAGCTTTCTCTCACACAGGAGAGTATGCAGAGGAATGTCAGCATAGCACTATATGAATCACGAGCTGTCCACACGCGGCATGATATTAGATAGCCAATCCTTGAGCCTGGCGTCAACACGTCATAAGTCTCCAAGGAACTAGTAGGCAAGCAACCTTTATGGGTACTTCCTTATTTTGGTACCCAGTGCCCTTTGGCTCATTGCCAGGTGCCATCTTGTCCAAGATGGCCCTCAACAAACATCTATGTAGTAATAAAGAAGAAAATAATCACTGACATACAGTGAGACTGGGAAATTTTTTAGAATGAAATTTCATCAAATTTTGATAAGCAAACTCCACAATTTATTTAAAATTTCTACTAAAATTAATACTATATTAGCTAGGATTTTTAGTTCAGTTTATGAACTGTAATAACAGGATTTTAAAAATTTTAAGTCCTTCAAATTATTGTAAAGCTAGAACTCTCAGTTCTTAAACTATTCTTTGTGCACAATTATACTAAATAATTCACTCATGTACAATAATACTTGTAATGGTATACATATACAATGAAATAAGAGTAGTAGTATAAAATTTTTAGTAAATAACCATTCTATAATTTCCTCTGTCTTGGATATAATGTAGTGAGAGTCAGACTTGAAAATGCCTTCCTTTGAATTTTACTGAGGAGCTCCTTCTGCCTTCTCTGCCTCTATTTCCATTCAGATTTGGAGATGAGGCTTCCAAGATGAAGTTCTAGAGCACAGATGGCTTTAAATCATCTCTGAGTAGACTGGTAATCTTGGTGTTGCATCTCACATTTGACAGTACCTGTCTTGCAGTAGTCAGAGAGGGCATTCCCAGTGGAAACAAAATTACTTTCTTCCATTCTCTGACATTGGTAAACAATCATCATCTGGATGAAAATATTTTGCATGTAGTTCTCATTTATTGAGGATGGTGGAATTTTTTTTTCTGTGTACCAATCATAATGAAGAAATCTAAGGTCTCCTACATTGATCCACAATAATTATAGTCTGGAATAAAATAAAATGAAATATAAACCTATGTAATGGCATATGGGAAAGAAAAACATTTAATAAATATAATTTCTCATGTCTATCTAAAGAAAACAACTTAAGAATATTGACACTCAATTTCAATGACTATATTCCCTGGCAGTTTTTGATTTCCAAATGCTTGGTTATGAGAAGAAGTTATGGAGAGTGGGGATATCTAGTGGTGGATAGAAAAAAAGCAAGGGAGGAAGGAAGAGTGGGAAATATACAATGAAGATGGAAGGTAAAATTCAGACTAATGGGATTGCTTCACAAGGGAATATAGAAGTTAAATAGTTCTCCTTCCAGAGTGAGCCAGATTTCTCTTCACTTTGAAGTTTTATCTATTTTTAGGATGCATTTTGACATAAACACAAAAGCATGGACAATAACTCTAATTTTGTCCCCAGCAGTCACCCTTAAACCTACCTTCCCCTGCTCTCAGTCTACTCTATTGAGCCCTTTGCAATTTAAATATAGTAGTTTACTTTAAAACTAGTGTCTACAGAAATTACTGATTTGGCTTTTCTGGCACATGAACCTGAGTAAAGCATTTCCTTACTCCACACAAGTACATTCTGGAAAAAAATAAAATAAAATATAAACTTACATAATGGTATATGGGACTGGAAAAACACACAAGTACTTAAATTTAAATAAGTACAAATTCAGAAGTGCACTACTGAATGATGGATCTCAAAATAGTGCACCTCAACATCAGAGATTTAAACGAAAAAAATCTATCTCTGTTAAAATACATAAATGACAACCACTATGGGTGAACCCTGAGTTTCAAAAATAGAACATTTTGAAGAGTAACTAAAGATGTTATGGGAGTTATAGATCATGGAAAAGAGAATCTAAAGCATTTCCAAAACACAAAATTCTTATTTTCTTGAAATTGGTCACATTCACCACGAACCAGCCACATACCTTATATGTCTGATTTTATTTTTTAAATGTGAGCTCTTTCAAATATGCATTCTTATATCATTTCTTACCCTACAAATCACAGTCAAAAAATTCCCAGAACCATGGCAAAGGATAGAACACCACATACTTCACACAAGTATATTCTGCAAATCATGACTTCAGAATATCCATGAAATCAACAAGTTTTTAAAAGTTTTTCATTTGAATTGAGACTGGAATTCCAATGATAAAGGGAAACCAGTTTTTAAATACCCACTGTGTCTCCTTTGGGGCATCAGCAGAAACAGTAATATGTATTCAACAAAAACTCTCTCATTTCTTAAAAGAATAACAACAAAACAACAGTATCTTCTGAATGCACCCCATAAGAGACTGAGAAAATGCAGTGCAAAAAGTCACTCTCTTTTTTCATCATCTCTCTGGTTCCCAGCTGACATTTAGGTTGACATGTAACAGGCCCAAATGTACAAGTCCAATTCATTTGCAGAGATCCTGGGAGTGTGCCCCAGAAGTCTACTACTTCCCTCAAACTACTGCAATTGATTTTTGAATTTCACACCATGAAATTCTGGTGTGTTTTGTTCTTCAAGATCTTGCTGAATAAATACTCACATCAGCATTTTCATGAGAATGATATAACCTATCAGCTCCTTATAGGTGTCTCATCTCTAGGAATGCCTACTCTTAAGGAATCCAGGACACAGGGGGAGCACTGTTAATTCCTACCACAGCATCTTGCTGGAAATTCTCATTGGAATGAACTTACACTTAAAAGTGCTACTTTTCCAACCACGTTTATTCAGTTGATTCAACAGAGGAGAAAATGTTGAGAAATTGAAAGGCTGGCATTTTCTGAAGAGACTCAGAATGCTAGGTGACTGGATCCTTTCCTGTCCTGACTCTGTGAAAAGCTTTGCTGGAAAACCATCTGAAAGCAAAACCAAAAACTTTCTAATGAATATTTAATTTCATATTTAAAAACAATTCTGCCAGAAACCTTAGTTTCATGACAAGACACACAGTCCTGAGGGGAGGTTACATGACAGAAACATTTTTTCATGTCTATTTATAGAAGAAAATGGTTGTAGCTGAACATCAACCAATTTTCCCAGTGAACAAGTTTGGCCTGGGGCAGGAAGGAGAGGAAGGCACATGGGGGAAATATTATATGCTCATGTCATTATCATATATGGGGAATTTTTGGATTGATTCAATTAGCCCCTGGAGACCTGCTGGGGGTGGGAATCTCTTCAGGGCTCTGTGCTGGCCTTCTCAAAGTGTGGCCAACCAGGATTCAGCATCAACACACAAGTGAATTTGAGTATGTGTGACTTTAAACTCACAGTGCTTCTTGAGTGGCTTCAGTGTTGTCTGACTCTTATGGCTTCCCTGTCATCAGGCCCTTGTGAAGAAAGGTTCCATGTTTAGCAAGAAGGGGGCTGAGGTTGGCAGGGTGCCCCACCTATGATGCCAGCCACTCAGGAAGCTAAACAGGAGAATCAATTTTGAAGCCACCCTGAGAATCTTAGAGAGACCCCAGGTCCCAACCCCAGTGACACTCCCAGCCTGACAAGGGGTAGGAGTTGAAAGGGAGAGGGACTCAGGGGAGGGATCAGGTTGAGGCTACCCCTGGGACCAGAGAAAACCATGAGCTTGGTGTTAAGGAATTGAGGTTTGGATACACTGCCACCCTAATAATCACCAGACTACCTGCTGCTTTTGGTAAATCCCAGGAACTTCTGTGGGAGGAGGAACAGGGTGTGAGAAAAGGAGAGCACCTGGGTTCCTCTGGTCCAAGGACTCCCCAGGTGTGCTGCAGTCCTTTAGTCACACAAGGTCCATTTCCCTCCCTAGGGGTTCAGGCATTTCAGTCTCCTTTAAAATTCCTGCCTCTGGGGAAATCTGTGGGGGAGGCAGGGTAATAATAATGACATACCACACTATGTTGCACTGGGGACTCTGGGTGGGTCTGTGGTGGAGGGGCACATCTTCCTGGTCACAGGTGACCTGACTGAGAATCCCTAGGGACAAGGAAAGATTGAGGTCCTATGGTGGACTTTCATTCCACTTGACACTGAGGACCTCACAGGAGCCATTGTGACTCCTGTTGTCAGAGTCAAAGACCTGGTACATCATGTCTGGGTGGGGTTCCAGCAGGGGCAGACACTAAACAGTGTGCACCCACCAGATAAGGGCTGAAGAAGGGGAGGGGAGAAGGGGAAAACAGGTGTCCCAGGCCTGAGTATGAGGAACAAAGGGTGAGAGACCAGACCTTGGGTCCCTGTGCATATGGTGGCTCAAAGAGGCCCCTGGCTCCAGCAGGGACAGGATGCAACACTGAGGCTCTATTACACAGTCTCCACAGTCACATTGTGACCTGATCCCTGATGTCTGGACAGCACCTCCAAACCAGACATTCATAAACTCAATGACAACATCATCAGAAACAAACTGAAACCAGGCTCTTCAGGCCTCAAACTGCAGACAGAGAAGGCAGAGGTCATTTGGTCTAAGGAAAGGTTACACTGGTGGACACAGACAGTACTGAGGGCCTGACACCCTCTCCAAGGCCTTGGTAACAAAAACAGCTGTTCCTTTCCCCCATGCCATTATGACTTCAGAAACTATGGGAGTTAAGGAGAGAGACTGGGCAGGGCATCACATGCTGCTGGACACTGTTCACAGACCACAATGGGGAAAGGACACTAGGGAGCAGAGGATACAGGGAAGAACCCATGAGGCCACAGATCAAACTCAATGTCACATCAGAAGAGTAGACAAAAGGAGAACAGTGAGCACTACATTCTTGTGATTACTAAGTACATAAACTCTCCTGTGAGCCAGGTTCCTCAGGCCAGCAGTTCTCCATCTCCTGTGCCCTCTGGTTGAGCACTTCTCACGTAGGAGTTCTCAGTCTTCTCTGGGTCTTTTGTTTAAACTCCTCTCACACACCATTGCTCAGGGTCTTCTGTGTCCCATGGGTGAACACATCTCTCATAACAGTGCTCAGTCTCCTGTCAGTATTGTAGGTGGGAAAACTTCACCCCCCAGTGCTCACTCTCCACTGAGACTTAGGCAACCTTTGCTCTTAGAGAACTCTTAGTATTATTGGCATTCCAGCAAATATAAGTACAACATCTCTGGACTTAAATGCATGTCCAGGCCAACACTACTAAGCAAACTTGGAAAACGTGGATACTTTCTCTTTCGTACAACCTCAGTAGGCCTTTGGTTTTGCCATACAGATAGCCGCCTCACCAATGCCTGAAAACACAAGATAATTTTAACGGTTGTCAATTATAACAGAACTGAGGACCTTGTTCCACCACTCATAGTTCATCATTTGCACACCTTTGTTCATGTGATTTAGTTATTATGAGTGATGTAGCATGCCCAGGATTTCTGCCACCCCTCTGACCAGAGGATGGAAAGCATATATTTAAGTATTTTCAGGATCTTCTCTGATATTTCACTGGCTTCTCTCTTGACAAGAGAAAAACCTTCCTATGATGTATGGGTCAGGCAAAATGTACACATTCAAGGGACAGTGTGAAATGTGGAGAAGAACAATTTTCCATCATCATGGAGGTCTTTTTTAGGCCATTAAAATACCACCATTTCTGCAGTCCCTCAGGTCACTGAGGTCATGAGACATTGGCTCATGGGACAAACTTGAAAAAAAATCCAAAAATTCTGACACCTGTAGGAGAGAAACTCTCTCCCAAAAGAACTCTGTCTCCCCTGGATCCTGTGGTCAAGAGCCCCTCATCTAACTTGGTTCAGTCTTCTCTGGGTTCTGCCCTAAAACATTTCTCAGGTACCATTTTTCAGAGTGTTCTGAGTCCTCTGGGAGAATTGGAAATCCATATGCAACAGAATGAAACTAAACCCATATCTCTCACCATGCATGAAACTAAACTCAAAATGGATTAAGGACCTCGGAATCAGACCAGAGACCATGCATCTTATAGAAGAAAAAGTAGGTCCAGAGCTTCAACATGTCGACTTAGGACCAGACTTCCTCAACAGGACTCCCATAGCACAAGAAATAAAAGCAAGAATCAATAACTGGGATAGATTCAAACTAAAAAGCTTTCTCTCAGCAAAGGAAACTATCAGCAATGCAAAGAAAGAGCCTACAGAGTGGGAGAAAATCTTTGCCAATCATACTTCAGATAGAGCACTAATCTCCAGAATCTATAAAGAACTCAAAAAACTCTACACCAAGAATGCAAATAATCCAATCGACAAATGGCTAAGGAAATGAATAGACACTTCACAGAAGAAGATCTACAAGCAATCAACAAACATATGGAAAAATGTTCAATATCTCTAGTAATAAGAGAAATGCTAAGCAAAACCACCCTAAGATTCCATCTCACCCCAATTAGAATGGCGATTATCAAGAATACAAGCAACAACAGGTGTTGGCGAGGATGTGGGGAGAAAGGTACACTCATACATTGCTGGTGGGGCTGCAAATTAGTGCAGCCACTCTGGAAAGCAGTGTGGAGACTCCTTAGGAAACTCAGAATGGAACCACCATTTGGCCCAGTTATCCCACTCCTTGGCCTATACCCAAAGGACTTAAATTCAGCATATTATAGAGATACAGCCACATCAATGTTCATAGCTGCTCAGTTCACAATAGCCAGATTGTGGAACCAACCTAGATGTCCTTCAATTGATGAATGGATAAAGAAACTGTGGTATATATATACAATGGAATATTACTCAGCCATAAAGAATGATAAAATTATGGCATTTGCAGGCAAATGGATGAAATTGGAGAATATCATGCTAAGTGAGATAAGCCAATCTCAAAAAAACAAAGGATGAATGATATCGCTAATAAGTGGATGATGACACATAATGGGGGGTGGGAGGGTTAGTGTTAGGGTTAGAGTTAGGGTTAGGGAGGGGGGCAAGAATGGAGGAAGGAAGGACTGTATAGAGGGAAAAGAGGGGTGGGAGGGGTGGGGGGAAGGGAAAAAAATAACAAAATGATCAAACAGCATTACCCTATGTAAATTTATGATTACACAAATGGTATGCCTTTATGCCATGTACAAACAGAGAAACAACATGTATCCCATTTGTTTACAATAAAATAATAAAAAAATAAAAAAATAAAAATGAAAAAAAAATACTTACTGAGAATTATATGGAATGTACAACCAGTTTCCTTCCTGGAAGACATTTTCATGAACCCTCTAGAAGGTACCATTTGTGATTATTGTTTAGACATTCCTTTTTAATTTTTTATGATTACTTTACCAGACTTCTAAGGAAAGCTTGGATAATTTTAGGATGATTATCACTTGGATCTCATTAGAGTGTGGTTCAACCATTTACGATTTTATTTATTCATTAAGGTAATTTTATTTTGAGACAATTGTAGATTTATATGTAGTTGTGTTAAAAGAGAGAGACATATTCTGCCCAATTTATGTAGAGGGGCCCACATCTTGACATTTAAGATGATATAGTTCATGTATATTTCTGTCACAAGGACCCCTCGTGTTGACCTCTGATAACCACACCCATGTTCTGCTGCCCTCCCCACCACTCCTGGCCACCATTAATCCTTTTCCATTTTATGAGTTTATCATTTCAAGAGTGTGTAAATGAATTGTAAATTTTGATGACCTGGACTTTGGTTTTGAAAAGTAGAAATATTTCAGCTAATTATTGCAAGTTAGTAAATGTAATTCAGAAGCAGATTACATATTATTCTTGGTTAAAATGACTGTTGTATTTCCTAAATTTTTCCTTGGGTATGTGGGAGAGTTTATTGAGATGTAATAAGTATTTATCTGTCAAATGAAGGTTTGAAAATTAATTGTGGTTTTTCTTCAAATAAGCTCATTAGTATGATTTCGACTGAGATTTAAAAACAGCAATTGTCACTATCCCTTGTTTTTTTTTTTTTTTTTTTTACTCGGGATGGAACCCAGGGTCACCTCACTGCTGAACTACATGTAGTTCTTTTTATTTTTATTTTTATTTTTATTTTGAGGCAGGTTCTTACTAAGATGCTTTGTCTGACCTCATACTTGCAGTTCACCTACATAGGCATGTGCCATCATGCTCAATTGCTACCCACTTTTTAATTAACAGAGATTTCCCCTTCTAAATCTTACTGTTTAAATAGTTGCTGCAACTAAATTTACTTCAGAATTATGAAAACTCAGTACCTGTACCCAAAAAAGTTAACACTGTGATGAGACATATCTGAATCAAAAGTATGCAGGTAGATTTCTACCAAAAGATGTAATAAAATACAGGAATACTTTGAGCACCCTATCTTCCTTTCTACTAACACTTTTAAAATATGGTAATAAATTGACAAAAGTACAAAGAAGTTCTTGAATTTTTCTAAGGATATCAGAGTTTATTGGCCTTGTTCCAATTTATATTTGATCATATGACACATAGTAACAGTTCAGTTATGGCATCTTCTATGACTGAAGCCATAGCTGACAGATGATGTGTACAAAAAGCTGGGGTTCTGTGACTGCCCTGGGGAAGCTCATAAGCAGGGTACAGATGCCCACATAATCAACTAACTCTATTAATTAGCTAAAACAGCTTCTCTTAGCAATGTACACATGATATAAGTAACAGGTTGTATGTTACCTTCTATAAGGTAACTATAGGTTACTGATTTGGTGTCCTAGCATGTTAAAATTGCCCATTTGCAGATTTTTGTCTCTCTCTATGTTTTAAACAGAAACTTTCAAGACTATAACCAAAGATGGCTATGGTGTTCAGACAATAGAGTTCTCTCTGCCTCTAGTTTTCTAACATATACACAAGACTGTAACTTTGACTTTTAACATCATATGAAAAGCAGCAGAGAGATAGAGCTAAGAGAGAATGGGGGTGGGTGAATTGGGCAAAACCAACTCACTAAGACTTGGCACAAATTTGTTTACTTCAAACTTTTTATGACCAAAGACCAAACAGCAAACCTCTTGGTCATTTTGTAGTCTTGTTTTGCTACACCAACTCTGCAAGTGGTCTGAGTGGAGAAGGGTGTCCATGAAAGAGTAATATATTGTAAAAATGTTACTTAATTTACATCAGATATGGGGTCCTCTCCAGTTGCCCAAGACCTTGACAACACCTAGAATGCTTTTATTTTTTTATTTATTTATTTTTTTTTTTGCTGAAATATGTGAGAGCTCTTCTATGGGGAATACAGGAAGAAACATTAAGTACCATGATGCAAACTATGTCACAGTATCAATGAAACATGATGTACTCAGATTAAAGAGACTTTGTTTTATACACTTAAACTTCATCCTGATTACATCAAACATTGCCTCCCATGTTTGAATAAATATGTAGAGAAATGATTGGATATTACCAGATTATGAATCTCACAGATGTCTTGGTATCTTTTCTTGAACTTCCTCTGTGAGGGGAAAAATACTTAGGATAGTTTGTTGCTAGATATGTTGCACCAGTTTGCTGTGTGGTATGCAAAAAGGGGGGGTTCAGCCCCAAAAGATTGTCCTTTATTTTTTTCATCATAAGCCACATTGAATTATTCCAATTGTTTTTCTGAAAAAAATAAAACCACATATTCCATTTGCACAAGTCATTGAAGACTTAGCAGAAAGCTGTGTACTTCAGAGAACAGAGGAATTAACTTTTCAACAAAAAATTTTAAATGCTCCAGCACATAATTTCAATGATAATGATTAATTAAAGTATTCTGTTATCTGTTTTAGGATTTTTTTATAACATATTACTAGAAGCATTTTTATATCCAATCTCTATTACCAATTGGTCAGTGTTATGAATCAAGGGAACAATGAAGATAAAATTAATACAAACCAAAGGTAATTATTCTAACTAATGATTCTCCAGAATACATTTAATATGCATTTCTTATGTATTTTGTATTTAATTGCATATTTGTTTGTTTAATAGAAAAAAATATAAGTATGAAAAATGACAAATATTCAAATCATCCTAATGGACCTGTGTAAAAACTTTCATATTTATGAAAATATTTATTTTTCAGAATACAGAATAGACTATCATCATAATGAATATTTTTCCAGAATATGAACAGTTTTTTCTAGCAGAGCTAGCAAATTATGTATTGATAGAAGCATAGGCCTTCATAGCACCCATTTCATCTAAGCTCAAATGGAAATCCACAGAGCTAAAAGGTCTATTGAAATTAGAACCCAAAGGGCAAATTATACTGCTTCTGCCATTGGTGTTACTTTCTCCCTCTTCTTACTAATGGATTCTTGAAAACCATACACCTTCTGTGTATGTGGATATAATCAGAATTGACACTCAGTACACTACCTCATATTCTAGGCCAGTGTCAAGCTTATCATCTTAATATAAGTGAATGTTAGCTAAGCAGAGGAATTCTCACATATTTCATTCAACAACTGAAGTAGTGCAGACAAAATGACTCATTCCATCATCTGTAGGTCACAGTATTCTTTTTCAAAAGACAAAATCAAACCTCTTTTGTAATAAAAGGAAATAAAAAATCCATGTAATTAAATGCTATTTGGGTGAAAGTGCATCATAGGGCATATACTATTTATTTGCTTTATGTAAGTTTGCAAATATTTAATGTAAACTCTCATATTTGGATGTTGATTAACACCATATATATAATACTTTAATCTAAATGGAATGGAATAAAGATTTTAAAAGACTCCAAGAATCATATTGTTTTATTTCATCATTGTCATTTTAATACATTAGTGTTTTTCTTTATTAATTTGACTAAGCCAATTTTAGAGGTAAAATCCACAACCAAAGCATATATAGTATAGCAAAAAATACTAAATAGTATAGTCTTCAGTATGTCAGAAGTAGTGATTGTGATTAAACTAAAAATACTTCAACTCAAGTTTGATGAATATTTTAGAAGATTTATATGCTGTTTGCACTGTAATAAAATTGATCTGGATAATATGAGTAAAGTATGCTCAACTATGAATAAATGCAATTTACAGTTAATGCTGGATTTTTTTGGTGTACTACTTTTGTCTTCACATTTTATATCAGGAACATATGTTCACAATCTACCAGCTGTACTTTTGGTTTACTAAGAAATTGTAGTACTCTAATCCTAGTACACCAACTCCTTGCTTCCCCCCCCTTTTTTGTGGGATACTGGGGATTGAACTTAGGGACAATTTATCACAGAGCACACTGATTTTCATTTTCAACATGTAAGTTCTCCCTGGGGAGAAAATGTACTGCCATATCACAAAAGAGAGAATGTGCTCAGTATCTTGAAGAAGTAAATTGGGTTTTATAATAAATAGACTTCTGTGAAGATGCTGGGAAAGTGATTCTTCTAGTGTCCCTAGGTGAAGAGATTCTCATACATAGGTCAGTGTTGTCTTGGGTTGTTATTCCTTCATTGGAAGGCCTGTTAAAAGATCAGAACATGTTAAAACATAGTTGGGTTAATAATTGGATTTCATGAAGTTGCAATCTTTAAGAAGCATTTTGTATGGTATGCTAATGTGATTTGAACATATCCTTTAAATAAAACTTTACAAAAAACTTTATAAATATGATATAAATCTAGTGGTTAAACTGCCGTAGAAAATATAGAGAGAACCTGTATAATTTCTTCCACTTCTTCCGTCTGGTGTATCCCAAGATGCAACAGAATTCTAGTGTGCTATGAAAGTGTTTGAACACAATTAGCATTATTTGGGTGATAATCTTAAGATTATATGAATTTTTGTACTATCAATTACTATTTTATGATATTTTTGGTCAATTATTCTATGCCATCAAACAGCAGTATCTTCATGCATGCCAATTATTGTAGCAGTACAATTCAGAATAACCAAGTTATAGAACCATCAATGTGCCTGCCAATAGATAAATGGATAAAGAATGTGAGGTGTATATATACATATATATGTATATATATATATGTATATGCACAATGGAGTTTTGTGCAGTCATAAGGGAGCATGGAATTTCATTTTTTGTTTGTAAATGACTGGAATTTGAGAACATCATGCTAAGTTAAATAAACCTGACTCAGAAAGTCAGGGGTTAAATGCTTTCTCTCATATGCTGATGTTGGATAGGAAAGAAAAAATGGTGACTCTCATGAAAATATGAGGGAGATCAATAAAGTAGAGAAAAGAGATAAAGAGGATCAGGGAATGGGGGGAAAATGAGGAAATACTGGGCAATGAAACCTAACAAATTATGCTGTGTTCACATATGTATATGTGAGATTAATATTGCTTATATACACATAACAAATTTTCTGATAAATAATTTTGTTCTGCATACTGAACAGAAATATTTCAATTACAATAAGTGACAGTGTCTTTTAGAGCTCTTGAAATGATGACAAAAGTAATGATTACAATGTGTTAGCAATTTAAAATGCTTACTATCTGCTGGACATTGGGTGAAGAATATCGTAAGCATCATCCCATATAATCATCTCATTGCTGGAAATGTCACTCTTGAACTATCCAGAATGTTTATAGTGATCTGTGTAATGTAATACCAAATGTTCCTCTGAAGTGTTGCCATATATTCCAGTGCTAAGGCTTAGAATATAGAAAGTTATCGTACATAGATCATAACACAAAATTGATTGAATTTCATGTTATTCTTTTGATCTTTTTTGTTAAAAATGAATAATTTATGATGAAAGACATTTAAAATAAAAAATAAGTTCACTAATAAAACATTAAAATGAAGTATGAATGTAAAATAATTATTTTAGTAAACTAAACATAGGTAGATAGCAACTAATTATAGCAAATTTCAAACTTCATTACAAGCTCTTATTGAATACCCTGGGACATGTCTTAGCTACCTTGATAAATAAATCTTGTGTATTGCTGTTATAGAAGTCAGTTTTATTTTCAACCCTAAAAATTACTGTAATGTGTAAATACTTAGAACACTTTGTTTTACATGCCTGCACCATGTGGTAAGGAAGAGTAAAGGTTTATGAAGTCACCCTCAGAGTTAAGAATAGAAGGTGACTCAACCTGTATACCTAAAAAATTGCCAGGATTAAAATACATGAGGACTATATGAGGAGGATGCATTCACTTGGAGAACAGGAGAGTGAAAGTCACACTGTGGCAGATCTCTAGAGCCTAGTATTTCTTTTTTTTTAATATACATAATTTTATTACAAATTTAAAAAAAAAACACAAAATGCAGCATCCTAAAAAACCCAAAATTTACTGTTGATACTAATACCTACCAGTTTGCTGTGCTACCATACACAAGAAATTAAAGAAACCATTAAATATTTAGGAACATTCAACATCAGAAGATTTAAAATCTAACTCTATGTAGTAGCCCTTCAAAAAGCAACAATCTGCATTTGTAAAAAAGTATTTTCTCTACAAAGAATCTTATCAACTATACAAAAATCTGTACAGCTTTTATACTGAAGCTAATGTTGAGCTGCACTTGAATTCACATTCTTAGCAAAACAGTTACCTGAGCGCACACACACACTCCACACACATCATTACAGGACAGTCATTTATTCTTCATCTTCCTCCTCTTCCTCATCATCTTTATCCTCCTCTTCCTCCTCCTCCTCCTCTTCCTCTTCATCTTCTGGTTCACTCTTCTTCTTTGAGCCTGTTGGCCTGCCAGGACCCTTCTTTCCTGCTTCACTTTTGCCCTTAGCATGGTATGCAGCAATATCCTTTTCATATTTCTCCTTTAGCTTAGCTGCTTTCTGTTCATATGACTGTTTATCTTTGGCTGACTGCTGGACCATATTTCACCCAGTTTTTTTTTACAGTATCCGCAATGGACAGGCCTGGGTGTTCACTTTTGAGGAAGAAGGCAGTTGGTGGTCTCTTAGGAGCATTGGGATCTTTCTTCTTTCCTTTCTTATCACCTTTGGGAGGAATGTAATTTTTCATCTCCCTGTCATAGTGAGCTTTGTCACTTTTTGCCATATCTTCAAACTGTGACTTTTCCTTTGTAGACATGGTCTTCCATCTCTCTGTGAATTTCTTGGAGAATTCAGCAAAGTTGACCGAGGAGTCGGGTGTTTCTTCTTATGCTCTTTCTGGCAGGTCTGCACGAAGAAGGTGTATGAGGACATTTTGCCCCTTGGCTTTTTGGGGTCTCCTTTACCTATGATGGCAGCCATAGTCTACCTGGTGGGATTTTTTTCCTCAGAGTCCCACAGAGTGACCGGATCCAACAGAGAAGCTTCCTTCCTTGGGCTCCAGCATGAACTGGTTTATCCAAGCCTAGTATTTCTAGGTAGTAAATTCATCTTTGCATCTAGTCCTGTGTTTCTGACTCTATTCAGTTTCCTTCTGATTATTGTCTGAGGACACCCGCCTCAGGGAGGGAGGCATATATCAAACATACCAGTCCAAGAGCTCTTGAGTCACTCTTATTATATAATTAGTAAAACCATATAATATCTCTTACAGATGGACAAGCTGTATGACAGTAAGAGTGATGCTGAACATATATAGTGCTTTCTTCCAAATGTGTAAATAATATTTGCCACTAAGTTTTGTGTATTTGACCCTTAAAATTCCTTTGTATAGGTAGGGTAAATTCTTTAAATCATGGAGTTGAGGCCAAAAGAAAACAAGGATTTTCTAAAGTTAAATGAATATTATTGGCATTGTGTAAAATTGGAATACCTTTAAATATTTTTAGATGAATACTATAGTCAACTATAATGCAAATTTATCTACAAATCATTCCAAAAAATTATTTAAAGATTTCTTTATCTTCTCTATTTTCCCCACTCACCATAAATATTTTTAGAAAGGGCTACTGTGTTAGTTAGTTGTCTCCTATAAGAGTAAATCAGGGGTTAATTCTGATATCAAAAATTTCTTTAGGACAAAAATCCCAGGAATAAACTGCAGTTCATTTCAGTTTATAGCAAAAACAGTCATGGAAATTTGCAGCCTGAAGTCTACATTTAGATTTTTCTCTTTGTACAGCATGAATATCCCTAAGGAATACAGATAAGCATCTTCAAGACACTGCATTCCTGACCCAGGGATTAAAGGACTGTGCCACCACTTCTTATGTCCTAGATCTTTCCTCATGGAAGAAATATCCCAAAAGATGCAGCAGCAGAACCAAGTCTCCTGACTGTGTCCCAGAAAACAAATGGTGAGTTTGCCTTTCCTTTTTAATAGAACCTTTAAAATGTTCATTTCATGAGCATAAATTTTGTACAAAAGCAAAGATCCAACTTCCAACCAGATGAAGCATTTTTCCTTCAAATTTTCCAGTAAGTGTTTTTTAAAAAAGGCTAGAGTTTTAGTGGAATGTTTTACAAATCAGCAATAGGCATGACTTCTCTATAACCAGTAGCAATTAGCAATACAGTCGCAATACTATTCCTTTACTTCAGCATTTTTCCCCCTTTTATGTCTTGCCTAGAGAAGGTCAAAGGCAAAGACAATGCTGTAGGTGCTTCAGGTCTTTCCTGGTTCTCTAATACACTCCACTGTGTGTTCTCTCACATGGTTCCATTCGACAAAGGAGGTTATCAGTGATGAGTGTCAGAAGACTGTGATGGCCTGCCTGGACACTGATGCTGATTAGCATGTGAGGACTAACATGATTTCTACAGAAGACTTTCCTTAGCCCCTTAATGTTATATAAATTTTGTGAGATTGCTCTCTCTCACTCACCCTGTAATGTAGTTTTTAGAGTATTAACACTGATATTCAATGTAAGGCCTCTGTAATTTACCATCACCCATGCTTAACTTTTAATCTTTGAGTGCAAAATAAAGATGGTAAAGAAACCAAAAAAGGCAGAAACATTAGTGTGAGAGCTGAATTTCTACATCTGTGTTTGTCAGTCTGAACCAACTGTTGGATCCTGTGATGAGTGGCATTCCCTTTTGCAAATGAGCAAACTGGGGCCTAAGCACTAAAAACTAAAGTGAATATTTAAAACCTGAGAGATGACCCTTACATATAACAATGTTTGATATCATCTGAATGCCACATAAAATTCAGAAATTCTTCATCTGTATGCAAAATACTTCATGTGGTATTAATGGAAAAGTAGCTCATACTATATTTAAATTCACTGTACAGTGATCTTACTTTATGGTAAAATTTTACATATATATCCAAAGGGAGAAAACTGTCAAATTATTGACACTCATTTTCATTAAGGTTTTTCATGATTTTAAGTATTAGTATTCAAAAATCTCCCTTTAAATAAAACCTCCCACAATGCATACATAATTGTGTATTCATGTCTGTATTTCCATATCAAAATATCTTTTTTTCTGAAATAACTGTAATATTGGTGTGCAATTTACTAAAATATTCTACCTGTTGATACAGTCTTTTAATTTTATTGGGTGAAGTTTTATAACTGCCCTCTCTCCTCTTTCTCCAGCCACTCTTTATAATAAGATTCAGTGAAAACTATGGATGTTTTCTCATTAAGTTCTTTTTCATAGAACTCAGATTCCTTTAAGCTCTCCCATTTTTTCCATTCTTTAATTTCCTGCCATCTTTCTTCTGTCCTCCACATCCAAGTTGAAATTCATGTTCATTAAGATAAGCCCCCATTTAATGGGTTACTTTTTAAAAAATTTATTAATGCATTATAATTATAAATAAAACTATATTCTATTTTGACATAATTACAAAAGCACAGAAAATAATTTGTTCCAATTCAAGCCCTAAATTTTCCCCATTAGATTTTTTCCTTGTTCCCCTGCTGCCTTTCCTCTATTCTATTGGTCTTTCTTTTATTTATTGATATTTGTCATTTATTATTTATTTATTTATTTATTTATTTATTCATTCTTTTTGCTATGACAGTGAAGTCCATTTTGATACAATTTTACAAGCATGGAATATATCTATTCTAATTAGGACCCCACTCTGTGAATGTACTTGGTGATGGGGTTCAGTGTGTTCTTTTCATATATATACATAGAAAATTATGTCAGTTTCATTCCACTCTCTTTCCTTTTCCTATCTGGCTTCCTTTCACCCATTCCACATTGTCTAATCTACTGAAATACCATTATTTCCCTTATGCCCTACTTAACATAGTTTATCTTCCACATATCAGAGAAAACATTCAACCTTTGACTTTTGGAACTGGGTTATTTAATTAGCATGATAGTCTACAGATCTATCTATTCACTGTCAAATGCCATAAAGTCAGTCTTTTTTATGTCATTCTTTTTTATGCCCAAGTAATATTCCAGGATGTATATATACCACATTTTCTTTATTTGTTATCTGGTGAAGGGCAATCCAGTTGATTCCATAGCTTTGCTATTGCAAAATGAGCTGCTTTAAACATTGATGAGGGCACATGATTTTAGTATGTTTATTTTAATTCCTATGCATACTGAGGAATGAGAAAACTTGATCAAATGATGACTCCATTCCTAGGTTTTGAGGATATCCATACTGCTTTTCAGGGTGGTTGCAACAATTTGTAGTTCCACCAACAATGTATGAGTGAACCTTGTTCCCTGTGTGCTCACAAGCTCACAAGCTTTATTGTTACTTGTATTCTTGAAAATTGCTATTCTAAGTGATGTGAAATCTCAGTGTGGTTTTAATTTGCATTATTCTCAGAGTTAGAGAGGTTGAACATTTTTTCACATATTTGTTTCCAATTTTTATTTCCTCTTCTATAAATTGTCTCTTCAGTTTCTTTGCCCATTTATTGATTTTTTATGCTAATCTTTGAATTATTGTTTGTCATGGAAATTAACATTCTGAGGAGCAGATAGTAAAGGTTTGTTTCCCAATGTATAGGTTTTTCTTTCCATGCTCTTGATTGTGTCTTTTTGTCTTTTGCTATGAAGAAGCTTTATAGTTTGATGGCATCACATTTCTTTTCTTTTTTTTTTTGTGGTACTGGGGATTGAACCCAGGATCTTGTGCTTACTAGGCAATTAGTCTACCAACTGAGCTATATACACAGTCCGTGTCTTTTGATTTTAATTTTTGTGTTTCAAGTATCTTTTTGAGGAGTCAGTTTCTGTACCAATATGTTGCATTGTTGATCTAATAAATTTTTTCCAGTGTGTGCAGCATTACTGATCCAGCACTATGCCCTTGATCCACATTGAGTTTAGTTTTGTGTAGGCTGAGAGATATGGTTAACTTTCAATATATTACATATGGATTTCCAATTTTTCCAGCATCGTTTGTTGAAGAGACTATCTTTTCTCCAATGCATGCTTTTGGTGCCTTTGTTTAGTATGAGATAACTATATTCATGGGTTTGTCTCTGTGCCTTCTATTCTACTCCATTCATCTTCTTGACTCTTTTGCTGCCAATATCATGCTGTTTTGATACTATAGCTCTAGAGTATAAAGTCTGCATGATGATACCTCCTGCTCCACTTTTCCTGCTAAGGATGGTTAACTATTCTGGGCTTCTTATTTTTATGATTGAATTTTATGACTGGTTTTTTATTTCCATGAAGAAGGTCATTGAAATTTTGATGGAATTTTTACTGTGTCTGTAGAGTGCTTTTGGTACTATGGCCATCTTGGCAATAATAATTCTGTCTATCCAATGACATGAGAGACTCTTCCGTCTTCTGAGTTTTTCCTCAATTTCTTTATTTAGTGTTTTTTTTTTTTACTCTAGAGGTCTTTCACTTCTTTTGATAGACTGATTCCCAACTATTGTATTTATTTCTATTTGAGGGGTTATTGTGAATGGGTTAGTTTTCTTAATCTGTTTTTCAGCTGATTTTCCTTGGAGTATAGGTGTACAATTGATTTATGAGTGTAAATTTTGAATACTGCTAAATTTCTGATTTAATTTATGAGTTCTACAAGTTTTCTGGTGGATTTTTGGGGTTGTAAATCTAGGATCATGCTGTTAGCAAACAGGTATAGGTTTAGCCTTTCTTTTCCTAACTGTGTTCCTTCAATTTCTTTCTTTTGCCTAATTGTTTTCAGTAGGTATTTTAGGACTATGATGAATAGATTGTAAAAGCAGGTTACAGTTATTCGCTGTTTAGAATGCTGTGGTGTTGGTGTATTTAGCTTTTACAATGTTGAGTTATATTCCTTCTATCCCTACTTTTTCTAGTGTTTTGATTACAAATGTATTATGCATTTTGCCAAATGCTTTTCCTGCAACTCTTGAGGTGATCATGTGATTCCCATCTTTAAGTCTATTGATGTGATGGAGTATGTGTATTGATTTCCAGATGTTAAAAGAACCTTGCAGCCCTGGGATGAACTCCATTTGATCATGCTGCATACATTTTTATTTTTTAAGGTAATTTGCCAATATTTTATTGAGAATCCTTTATTTATGTTCATCAAGAATATGAGTGTAAAGTTTTCTTTCCTTAATATGTCTTTGTCTGATTTTCATATCAGGGTAATATAAACTACATAGAATGTGTTTCAAGGAGTTTTCTTCTATTCTTTTTTGTATAATAATTTAAGGATGTTTGATATGAATTCATAAAAGTCTGGTGTTACTCACCTGAGAATCCATCTGGTACTGGGATTTTCTTAGTTGGTAGTCTTTTGATGGCATCTTCAATTTCACTACCTGAAATTGATCTGCTCACATTTTTTATATAATCCTGGTTCAATTAGGTGTGTCATATGTCTTTAGCAATTTGTCAACATCTTGAAGATTTTCTCTCTTATTGGAATATAAGTCTCAAAATAGCTTTTGATAATCCTTTGTATTTCAGTAGTACCTGTAGTGATATTTCCCTTTCATCATAGATTTTAATAGATTATTTTTTCTCTCTTTTGGTTAGCTTGGTTAAGTGTTCATCAATTTTACTTATTTTTTCAGAGAGCAACCTTTTTTTTTGGGGGGGAGGGTGCTGGGGATTGAACCCAGGGCCTTGTGCTTACCAGGCAAGCATTCTACTGACTGAGCTATCACCCCAGCCCTGAGAGCAACATTTTTGATTCATTGATTTTTAAACAATTTTTTTAATCTCAATTTCATTGATTTTGGCTCTGATTTTAAATATTTCCTGTGTTATACTGATTTCTGTGTTGATCTGTTTTTGTATTGGGGTCAAAAGATGTAATGTTAGATTATTTGGTGTCTTTCAGGGTTTTTTTTTTTTCCAAGTATGAAGTTTTTTGATGTATTGAAAGTTCAATGTTATGAACTTTCTTCTTAAAATCACCTTTTAGTGTACTGGAGATTATGGTGTTTTGCATAATTATTCTCTTTTGCCTCTGTGTAATTTTTATATCACCCCTGATTTCTTCTGCTTTCATCATTCACTAGTGAGTTTTTCAAACTCCAGGTATTTGGGTAAGTTTTATTTATCTTAGTCCTTATTACTAATTATTTTTTCTTTATGATCTTATAGAATGCAAGGTATTATTTATTTTTTGAAATTGCCTAAAGTTTCTTTGTGTCCTAAAATATGGTCTATTTTAGAAAAGTTTACATTTACTCCTGAGAAGAAATTGTATTCAGTCACTGATGGATGAAAAGTTATACATATATTAATATAATATAAGTATGAATGTATAGTCTAAATTGTACTTTTTTACTTCTGTATATTGTTTATTTATTTTGTTTATATATTCTTTCTAATGATGAGAGATGATTATTAAAATCACTGAATATTATTGTCTTGTGGTCTTTTTGATTCTTGATATTGAGAAGGGTTTATTTGATATATGTAGATGCTCCATTTTGGGGGCATAGTCACAACTGTTAATACTGGTTATTTTATACCTCCCTTAAGCATTATGAAATGACTTTCTTTGTCTCTTTTGATTAACTTTGAATTGAATCCCACTTTATCAGATATGAGACTAGAAACACCTCCTTGCTTATTGATTCATGTGAGAGATAAGTTTTTTACCATCTATTTACCTACAGTCTGTGTATGTCTTTGCCTGTGAACTGAGTCCCTTGGAAACAGCATATCGTTGGGTCTAGATTTTTAATCCAATCTATTTCTTTTGATTGATGAATTGAGTCCATTAAAGCACAGGATTATATTTTATTTCCAGCCATTTTGATTCATTTCTAGTTTTAAAGTTGAATTTGATTTTCCTTTGATTCTCCTAGCATAGTTTCATCCTCTGATGGGTTTTCATGTTTTCTCCATGTCTTCTTCATGAAATATTTATTGAATATGTTTTGCAGTTCCAACTTTTAAGATGTGAATTACTTTAATTTTTGTTTATCATGGAAGGTTTTTATTTTATCCTCAAATATGAACCTTAATTTTTCTGGTTATAGTATTCTTGGATAGTGTACAATGTCTTTTACAATTTTGTGCAAAATATCTGAAGCCCTCCTAGCTTTTAGCATTTGGGTTGAAAAATCAGCTGAAATTATACAATGGTTTACTTCTAAATGTGACCAGACATTTCTCTCTAGTTTCTTTTCAAATTCTGTCCTTTTTCTGTAATTTTGGCATTTTTATAATAATGTCCTGTAATGCTTAATTTAAATTGTCAACTTGACTGGATTAAGATATGCTGATGATTAAGGGGCCTCTGGGTGTGTCAATGAAGTTGGTGTGTCAGTGTGGGATAGTGAAATGAAGTGGAGAACCTTCCTAAGCATGGGTGGCACTGTCCAATTGTTACGCCAACTGCAATTTCCCTCAGTACTTGACAAGGATTCCACTGAGTAATAGAGATGTTTGCGAAGTCTCATCTCATTGGGAATTCAGTTGCACGCTTTCCTTCCTTGCTTGCTTAATAGTGTAGGTTTACTATTAATATTTTATGTGTTTTCCCTGAAAACAGGGGTCTTAACAGAACCAGGGTTAAAAATAAAACCAGACTACTAGTGGAACTGTGATTTCAGATTTAGTCATTTGTAATGAAACTCTGAGTAACCAAGATTGCTCTGAGAAAATACAAAAACAGATTCTAGCTGCTGATCTTCTGTTGACTACTCTCAGATGACCTGAAGTACGTAGGCAAATAACTCCAACCCCATCAGGAATGATTAACAGGAATAGAAGAAATAAAGAGAATAGACTTCCTACAGTTAAAACACCTTATGGCAATGCTTATTTAATTAATGGAAAGCCATGACATCCTTACAGAGGGATGCCTCTTAAGCCCCTGGATATAGACTCTCCTTTATCTCCCATGGGATATTTAGATATAAAGTCAGGACATGGTATAGTCTGGTTTGAAGGTAAAAATACATGAGTACAAAATATTCCATTTCTTTAAAGATTAGAATTTACTAAATGCTGAAAATATTATTGGTCACCTATCCCCCAGAGAATAGTTCCTCAATGTTAAGTTCACACAGTATAAGATGATGTCATATTATTATTAGCTTAAACTAGCACTAATTAGTCTTAGACTTCTTAGTCTAGCACTTATTAACCACAGCAGTAGCCACACAACTGACATTTACTCAACCCTGCTGAACTTGCTTTAAACTTTATGATTAGTTTAGTAATATTAATTTATCTTATTGTTTAGTTATAGGTTATCACATGTAAGCAATTACTAAAAATAACTAGAATACTTCATTGCCCAATCTAGTAATGATTATACAAGATAGTTTTGTTAGTTTTTCTTGTGATCTTTTCCTGTTCTGGAAAAACATGTGTAACTGTCAACCTTTTAATGTATAAAAAGCTGGCTGGGAAAAAATAAAATTTAGAACTTAGCATCCATTCTTTGAGTCTGTGTTGCTTTGTTCTTCACCATGCTGACATCTACTTCCTCACCCAAGACCACCATGACCCCTGTTAGGGCTGGACCCTGACACCCAATAGGATGGAATAAAAGCTGGAAGAACAAGGAAGCAGATGTAGATGCAAGCTCAGCCCTTCTTGAATGGGTTCTTGATCAGTGCTTGGATCATCTGAGAATATCAGACTTTCACCTCTTCACTCTTCCAAATCGGACTTTGCCAGTGATTCTCCACATAGTTTCCAGAAGTCTTGTTCTCAAACTAGGGTAGCACTGTTGATCCTTCATATTCTGAGATTTCTGTGTCTTGGACTGTGCAGCTTCTTGTTCTTCCAATTCTCCTGCTGCAGTCAGCCATTGTGGACTATTCAGGTTCTGGTCATGTGAGCCAATGTAATAAATCCTGTTTTATAATCATACTTCCTGTTGATTCTGTTCCTCTAGAGAACCCTGACTAATACATGTCCCTTGGAATTGGTTTGTTGTAATTTTCTATATTTGGAGTCCTGTGGGACTCCTGTATTTGATTTTCCATTTCATTGTTAAGACAAAAATTTTTCCATTATTATTTTATTGAAAATATTGTTAATTTCTTTAATTTGTACCTCAGAACCTATGTGAATCCTAGATTTGACTTTGTAATATCATCCCATATTTCTTGAAAATGCTGTTCATGGTCTCTTAACATCTTTTATCCATGATCAAGTTAAGTTTTAAGATTATTTATATTGCCTTTGTTGCTTGAAAATCTTCAATGATCTAATCTATTGGTAATGCTTTCCATTGGGTTTAATTTGTTTTATTGATTCTTCCATTTCAAGAATTACCAATTTGGACTAGGGTTGTGACTCAGTTACAGAGCACTTGCCTAGCATGCATGAGGCACTGGGTTTCATCTGAAGCACCACATTAAAAAAAAGAATTATCAATTGATATTTCTTCAAAATCTCTGACTTTGTAAAGAAGTGATCTTTCACTTCTATTTTCTCTGTGATTTTACTCCTTCCATCATATTTTACCTCTTAGATCATCTTATCTGTGTACTTTCTATATTCCTCACCTGACATTTTCTGCACTGTGGTATCAGTGGATTCTATTGTTGAATCATACTGTTTTGTTTTGGATGTTTTCTTCCATTGCTTTCACATATTGTTTATGTGTCTATCCATCTGTTCAAATGGATCTGAAGAAGGATGGCTTCTACTCTACAAGCTTTGAGAATTCCTGTAGGCTTAGGGTGACTCATAGATTGGTGGAGCTAGATAAATTTAAAACTTATTCATATGACATACAGGATTACATACTTATTTCCTATTGTGACATCTACAATGTTGTTGTTCCAATATACAGAAATTGTAGGATAGCAGTTTCTATCAGTAAAGACTATAGCAATCATGAATCATATCTGTCATAAAATCAAACAATAGGTGTTACCTTTGACTTGCTGTGTGTTAATTTTTCCTATAACATTAGTGGCAAAATCTGATATTTTATAAACTAAACAATACTAAGAGAAGTTAAAAATATAGTTAATTAAGAGAAAAAAGAAGAGATGAGTTGGTAGAAAAGGTTTCAAATTTTAAAAATTGAATAGGGCTGATGCAGAGGCAAAATATTATGTGTTGTTTCTGAAGGGAAGGACAAAACAAAGGAAAAAAAAATAAAGAGTGAAAGAGAATGATGAGTTTGACTTCTATTGATTCATCTTCTATCTATTTATAGATGTTTAAATTAGTGATTATAAGTATACATAATATTGAAATTTACTGTGCTTTATTCATATATGTACATGAGAGAGTTAGGTTTGTTTTACTCTACTATTTGTCCCACTTTTGTCCTCCCTCCTTTGCTATAACTCCTTCCTCTACTCCACAGATGAAGTTTTTATTTTTAATGAATTACCCCTTTTTCAGTTACTTCATCTAGCATTCACACATGAAGGGAAATATTTGACTTCTGACTTTCTGATTCTGACTTATTTCACATAAAATCAAGTTCTCCAGTTTCATCAATTTTCCACCAAATGCTATCATTTTATTCTTCTGAATAACTAAGTAAAATGCCATTGTGAATATACACCATATATTCTTTATCCATTAGTGTGTTGATGGGTATGTGGGCTGGTTCTGTAATTTGGTTATTGTAAATTTTGTTGCCATACCAATCTATTCTTGCTTTGAACCTTCCCAGGAACAAGGTAGAAGCTGCCAGGCAGAAGAGAGGTGGCAGCTCAGGGAGGCTGGCCTGGCTTGCCAGTCTCTGCATGGAAAGCTTCACACTCCCGGGTGTAGCGGGAACTGTGGGCAGCTTGTGTGTCTTCGAGGCTGGCCCTCACCTCTCTGAAGGGGAGGGATCATGCTGATGAAAGCCTAGGAACCAGTTATTCAGCAGCCATGCTTTCCCTTGAACATTATTGTCTCTTTGGTTCTTAAAAGCTGGACCCTGTAGCCTCATTTTCTTTAGAGTGTTGAAAACTGACAATTGGGATTCCAACCCTCTGTGCCAGACAAGGAGAAACTCTAATGGGAACTTCTTTTGAATTCTCACTGTCCCACTGGAAACAGCAGCCCCCACAGGAAGGCCCAGGGCACCTGGAGCTTCTGATCTAGAATGCCAGACCCAGGGAGGGGCAAATCTGGGAACACAGATAGCCACACCTGCACCCTAGGGTGAGGGTGGAGGCCACAGTCCCCCACAGCAGCTCTCTGAAGAAAGTCCAGTGAACAGTTTGTCTTTAGCTGAAAAATATCTCCCTGACATATTTCAACACATCTTCCTCCTCCACCTCCCTGGGGCTTCTGCAGGTAGAGCTAGAAGCCCCCAGCCCCTGGGAAGGGCTGAGGCCCCAGGCAGTCCTGTATTTCCCACCATCCTCTTCCTCATTGCTGCTCCCAGGAGAACTTGTGTGAGGAGATATGGAGCAGATGGGGGAGAGTTCCAGCTTATCAGCATCTGCCAGAGGTGACTATTCCCAGGACTTTTCCCATGTGCATCACTGTGGAGTAGAAGAAATGGCAGACTCAATGTTCATCGATGAGGTGGGACAGATCCAGAAGCAACTGTGCATGACCAGGCCAGGCATCACTCCCACGGACTCCTCCCCAAACTCCTCAGTTTCTTAAGCAATCAGAACCAACTTGGGAGACCAGCAGGCAGGGGTGTGAGGAATAGCTGAGCAGAAAGAAGAAACCCATAGGAATGTAGGGTGAGAGAATGGGAGGGGCCAGGCTGCATCACAGAACTAAGGAAACCCTGAGTCCCAGCTTCTTGGGGGTAACAGTATCTGAATTAATAAACCCCAAGTATTATTGTGAGGATTAATGAGGTAATGCACTGTGTAAAACAGCATATGATAAACTGTAAAGTGCTATACAACTGTATGGTGGTGCAATTATTACTTCAGGAAGCCAATGACTTCCCCAGCATTCTGCTAAGGAGAGGTGCAGAAGTTGAGAATGATCTTGGCTGACTGAGACCCTTCTGAGAACACAATCAGGTGAACATTTTGTGTCCCTTCCACATACCAACACAGAGTCATGGTGCATGCTGTCTCTCACACACACCTGTTCCAGGTATATAGTCCCAAAAGCTCACCCCACATGGGTAAGGTCAGGGGCAGCATGGCTGAGGGAAAAACAAGGGAAGTAACAAATGGAAAAAGCCAGTTAACAGAAGCAGAATCCCTGACAGTGACCAAGGGCCCTGGATTGGTTTCTATCCATGAAGTCTCTGGTCATAAGAGCAGAAAGGGACACAGCTGACTTTACCTCAATCAGGATCCCCAGAGCTACATCCACCATTTCTGCTTCATTCATGCAGTACACAGTCTTCATGGCAGGGGATCTGAAACAAATATTTGAAGTCATGAATAGGGACAGAGGGTCTCCAGGCTCACAGGAAGAAGGAAATGAGAGCAAGATAGTTGCATCCCTGGCCTTCCCATCAGGGATGAGCACAACAGCACCTTCCTTGGGGCAGGAACATGACTTCTTCCCCGGTCACCCAGTGCCAAGCACAGGGCCTCCTACCCTCCAACAACTCCCAATAAGAAGCTGGGACTGGGGACAAGGCTGACTCCTGAGAGTCACACCTTGAAACTACATAGTGGACATGCATAGATACAGGCCTTTAGGCCAAAATGACTGAAATAGACTGGACAGCATGAACACATTTAAAAAGCCTGCAACAATAACAAAGGAGGGCTGGGCAGAGAAGGAGGATCCAGAGGTACTGAGGGCCTGGGCCTGTCGAGGAGTGGCATATGTCCCCTACTGCATGATGCTGGCACCCTGAAGACCCTACTCTCCCACATTACCATCATTCAACTAACCCACCTACGGTTTCTGACTTCTTGCTGTTCATCCACCTGTCCCCAAAGCTCTGTCCATAGGATAAGCAGGCACCATTCAGGAAGCCCAGTGACTGGTTCCATTGAACTTGCCCACTTGAGGTTATAATTTCTGTTGTAAATGTAGATACTAATATTTTGAGAACTGGTGTTTTGGAGAGCTTGACTACTATCCCAAGTCCACCCTACGTGTGCTGACAGTCAAGGCTCTGGCACTGGAGACCTCAACCACACAGGGCCAGAGGAGGGCATCAAACTCTGAGGGGACTGCTCAGCTTCCTTCCTAAGAGCTCCAGAGACTGGGAGGAAAATTCACCCACCGAAATCTACCCACTCTACAGGCCTGAGGCCACTAAGAGGCACTCTTCCCTCCTGAGCTTCCCCAGGAGCACCCTGACCAGAGGTTGGCTCACCCTGCTGCCACTGACCCTACCGCCATTCTCCTCCTCTTGGGGGTCTTCACTGGTACCACCCTACTCTCAGTCACCTGGGATGTCATCCAGGAGGGAAGGACCCTCTTTTTGCTCCCAGATTTTAAGGTTTCCATCTCTGTAATTTCCCCCAGTGAGGAGCCAGGACCTGAGCTTAGTGACTTGATTCAGGACAGCAAATCCTAGTCCTGTCACACCAGGATTTAGAGGCCTCATTTTCCCAAAAGGGCACCAATCTTTAAAGCCTACAAAGAAGAACAAAGTCTGGTAAATTCTAAGCTAAAACACTTCCAGTCAGCCTGGGCAGGCTGGAGGTGACTCAGAGGGTCACCAGGGCCCCAGAATTCACAGGGGAATTCTCAGCATGTCCAACAGGAGGTGTGGTGGCAAGCAGGATGATGGTTGGGGAGACAAGCCCAGAGACTTACCCCAATACCCAAAGGCAGACCTCCCCATCCACCCAACCAGAAGCACTTCCCTGTAGCCCCTGCATTAATGGACCCAGCACACCCAAGTGCTACTGAACTCAAGGTTTCCAGTCAATTCCTAAAATATCTCCCATGATCTTTCTCAAATTTGCTCCAAGTCTAGCTTCTCACTTTCTCTACAGTGAGGGGGTCTCAAGAACAATTCTGATTCACAGAAAGGCTTCATTGGTCAACACCCTCCCAGTTCTAATATGCAGATTATTCTGATTGGTCAGACTTTAACTGCTATAGGGCTCAGGAAGTTTAACTGCTTGGCTTCCTAGATTTGCAGAATAAAGTTCTCCCTGCCTCCACCAACCTCTGATCTAACTTGGGTTCCCTTTTCCCTCTCCCCAGTTGATTCCACCTGAGCCCCTCCCACATTAAGATCAGTCCCCACCTTGAAAGAACTGTAACTGAGAGACTATGTCATCACTTTCAACTTAGGAATCAACCCAAGTATTCCTAAGAACATCTTACTGAGAGTTTGCCTAGAAAGGGGTAGTCAGCAAAGAATAAGACACCTCTCCGAATCATAACTTGATAATTTATTGCTCATCCAAAATGGCTGTTTACAATTTAAGGAAAAAAAAAATGAGCAGGCCAGCATCCTAATCTATAGGCTAGGGGACAGACCTTGGCAAATGTACTTTAATTTCTGTTGAAATTTGCACGTTGATATAGTCATTCCTGCTATCTAGTGAACGCCCAGTGCCACGTTCTCTGCATGCAGAAATTAGATCGGGAGATGCTTATCATTAATTTCACTTTACAAACAAGGAACAGAGACCTAGTTCATTTGCACAGGCTCAAAAAGAACAGCCATCCAGGATCTCTGCCAGGCCCTGCAGACAGTCAGCCCTGTGCCCACCCTGCTTCAGGTTGGCAGCGTCTCCTGGACGCACGTTCTGTGCAGCTCGCTGCTTACTGGGGCAGACCTGGTGGACCTTAGAGAAATCTCACCCGAGGCCCCCGCATGACAGGGGTCTGTCAGCACTTCTCATCTGGCTCTTGGGGACCCGCCCCCTGCGCTCGCCCCTACCGGGCGGTGCAGACACACAGGAAGATACACGCAGGGCCTCTGCACCACGAGGACGGTGGCTGCCCAGACCCGGGAGCTGGCGTGCGTTTCCTTCTGATCCGCAGATGGCGCCGGCCCCGCAGAGAGGGCCTACTCTGGAGGAGAGCACCACGGGCCCCCATGCTGCATTGTTGCGCTGCCAGGCCTCTGTCCAGTGGTCTGACGCCTTCTTCTTGGCCTCCGGGCGAGTCCTGGAGGAGGATTCCGGATGGTTATGTCGGCCCAGGCCAACCGCCCCTTCCGACTCCCGGGCCCCGCCCCCGGCCCTCCAGGGAGACTGTGGCGCCCCCTGCAGCCAGCACCGCCCAGGCTTCTTGCCAGCAGAAGCAGGAGAGGCTGCCTAGCTTTTTGCAAAGTCAAAGTGCCGATCCCCAGGCCCCAGGACCCGAAATTAGACAAAGGGAAGGTGGTTCTGCATTCGATAGCCCCTCCCGGGATCCCACGGGAACCAAGTTCAGTGCTCCCCACCTGGCGACGCATCCTGGAGGTGCAGGGAGAGAAGTCAAAGGCTCTGCTCACGGTGCGATCATAAAGTAATTAGGAGTTACGATTGTTTAATATTCAGGTTGGCTCCACCTAGCTGCCCAGGTGTGTTAACTGCATTCAGCGACACTGAGCGCTGCGATTGCCATGTATAGATAACCTCGGTTAAAATCACACTTGTGACTTCAAATAGCCTAAAAGAGGTCTGAAAAGCTCCCAGGTCAGACAGGACTGAAAAGACCAAGGCAAGTAGTCTCAGGGGAGGTCTTCCCCTGCATTTTGAGATAAAATGATCAGATCTGATACCATCTGTCCGCAAATGAGAAATGAGACAGTTATTAATATGTGATTCACAGCTGATCAGCTAATAACAGCATAGTTACTAATTAGAAACAGGTTGTACAGAGCCTGAGTCCCCTTCAATCTGCAACAGGAAGAGTTCTCTCTTCCCTTATGGTGCTTTAGTTTCTCCAGAGCGCCTCCCAGGCTATTCATGAATGCTAATCCTCAATACTAGGGAAGTGACCTGGTGGAAATTTTAAATAAATCCAGGTGTAAGAACATAAACCACTGATTTCAAGTCCACAACCGGCCAGCCACTGTAGGGATCAACTTAACCATGGTTGAACCAAGCCAGCCTCCAGGCTCTGCAGGACCCACCACAGGGAATACAGGCTTCTCCCTGCCCACTGCTAAGGAATCAGTCACTGACCTCAAGGGTCCTGACTCCCATAGGCTGTGAGCCAGCACAAACTTAAAGGGTTGGAGTGGAAAAGCATCATTTCCCTTTGTGTCTAAAGGAACAGAAAATACTTGCTCAGTAGAACTACCCCCTGAACATTTCTCTCCTTAAAACTTCTCTAGGTGGTCAGCTGGAAAATGAGGCCTGTGGGTCTCCGTAAAGAGTCTTGGTGCACAAAGAGGCCCTGGACTGGCAAGGAACCTGGCTATGAGATCAGCAGGCACTGGAGTCAACACCTGAAGCACTTGGGTTTTTTAAATTTTTCATTTTTAAATTGACAGATAAAATTATATTTTTGTGTGTGTGAGCTACATGTAATGTTAATTAACTGGATTTAGTCAGTCCACATTGTATACATACTGTACTCCCAAACGTTGAGCTCCAAGGCATTTTAATATCACGCTAAGGGGCTGAGTTTTGGCCCAAGGTTTGTGTAGAAGCACTGGCAGGTACCTGAGGAGAGGGCAAGAGGAAACCAGATGGGGAAATGCACCTGCAGGGCCCTCAGCACAGGCCAAGGCAAGTGGTCAGCACCTGGCAGATGGGCTGGTTCAGGACTGAGGCCGGGTCTGCCTCAATGGTTTTCTTTTATTCTGCCTTCACAAAAGATAACAGAACAGGGAACTTTGGGTCCTTTGGTGGAAATGAGCAGGGGGTTTAAAGGAGAGGTTGAGCTTCCAATGGGCTTTGAGGACGAGCACTCTTCCTGGTAGGGGTTGGGGCAGGAGCACCAGGGATTTGAGTGTTGTGTTGCTGTATTCCTTAAATTCATTTTGGCAAGTTGTGGGGACTGTATTGAGAGAGAGGGTCTTAATACAGGGACTTTGAGATGAGGAGAGGAAAAATTGAACTATGAACTCTCAGATGAAATTCAAGACCCTTTATACTGTCCCCCAGAATCCTGAGGTGAGACAGATTAGATGGCTGTTTCAGTGCCGAAGGTGGGGACATGGCAATGAAGAAGTCTTGGTTTTCTTCACTTTAGGGGTGGAAGTTGGTAAAACAGGACAAGCGCTTACCATGAAGTCTCTGGTGTTTTTTGTAACCAAGCCACATGCATATGGACCTCCCTACTTGTCCCTTAGTCCCAGCAAAAAGCAGCCATTCCAGCCCTGTTCCCAGAACTGGACTGGAGCCCAAAGAAGTTATAAAATAACTTTCTCAAGAAGTTGGTGGAAACAGGTCCCCTACATGGTTCACCCTGAGAAGCATGGGAGCCCCAGGTCCAGGCCCACCCATCCATGGTGGCTTCTGCACTTGCCCAGCCTCAGGTCCCACAGTGACAGGAGCTTCCTCTTCAAGGTGCCCAGGCTGGGGCATGATCACCACTGGTCCAGGCTCAGCTCAGCCTCAGGTGGGCAGGCTTGAAGCCCAGGGGTCCTTCCAGTAGCATGCTCAAGGAGCTGGCCCTCTCACCATTTGCCAGCACAGTGAAGGCAGTTGACAGTGTTCAAGTTGAAGGGCATCAAGTTGGAAGAATGAGAGGAGCAACCAAATGAGCTAGGAACAGCAACCACCAGATGGAGCTGGGCCACCAACTGTGGAGGCCAGTGTACCTGCTCTCATCTGGAGAGGCTTCTGTAACAAAAGCCACCATCTCTCAGGGAAGACAGAGACACTACGCCCTCACCTTAAGCCCAGACAAAACAGAAGAGCATGCTGTGGGTCCACAAAGCCCAGGTGAATGGATGGCCAGCGAGGCAAGTAAGAGCTGGTGTGGGGAAACAAAGGCAGGGAAAAAGTGACACATGCATCCTAGAAAGAGACACCAAGTGATTGCAAGACATTCTTTAAAAAAATCAAAGAAAATAAAAATAAGCAAATATATACAAACTACTGTCAAATTTTCCTGGCCAACACAGCAGTCATCACCATTTCTCCTTCCTGAGCTCTCCTCCCACAGTCTGAGGATGCCTTTACACAGACCACAACTTTGTTCTCTGGGAAGAATATGCCACCTGTTCCCTGCGACTCCTGTTCTAGTCACTGCAGCTGGACAGTCCTGAGTCCCCTGGACCATCTTTGCCTGAAGCTCTGCCACACTGGCAGGGACCTGGAAGGAGGGTGTACTGTTCTTCCTCAGCCCCAGGACAATACTGCTCTGTGGTGTTGCTTGAGGCAGGTCCTTAGAGCTTATGGGCCAGGAGGGTGGTCAACTTGATCTTGCCATCCATGGAGGCAGTGAAGCAGGTCCCACAGTCCATGGCAGTGCTCCAGTCCACAGTGACCCCAGGGGCCTGGTGGCCACCCAGGCTCAAGCAGCTCTTCAGAAACTTCTCATCTCCACCCAGCTTTAAGAACACAGGACAGAGAATGAACCATCAGCAGACCTCACTCATGAACATGTCCATTTTATCCACTTTTGGTGGGCAAACTGCCTTGAGCCTGGGGCAGTCACCCAAACCCAAGGATGTGGCTCAGGCTACATACCCACCTTTCCAGAAAGTCCATTTAACTTCCTGGACCATAAAGTGTCTCACTTTCCTGACTGTAGTTGGTCTACTTCATGTGGAAAAAAAGTCCCTGCAAAGATCCTTAAAAATGCCACTTTCTCTGCTGCCTTGAACATGCCATGGGCCAGTGCCTTCTGCACCCACCTGTGTTTTCTCACAGCATCATTTGTCACTGGCTGACATCTGCTCGTGCATCTGCTTATTTACTTAAGTTTAGTTTCCCATCAGGGTACAAAAACCGAGGAGGGCAGGTCTAGCTCTCTCCTGCAACAAGGCCAGCCTACAGCATACAGAACGGCCCTGGCACAGGAAGACCTTGGATGGATGTGTAAACGCAGCTCTCCTCCATCCCACCAGCACCACTCTCCAGCAGTCAGGCAGATGTGTGAAGGTCAGTCACTAACAGAACAGGAAACCGGAGCAACTGAAGTACTCAACATTGCTGAACAGAGAAGAGGCGTGAAGTGTTCAGCCATCATGGAGAAAGCATTTGTAAAAGTGTCAATTAACTTACTTATAGACTATAAAACTGGGACCTGATATTCAGTAGAATCCTTAAGTAACTGGAAGCCAGTATTGGTGTTTCAAAAATTTCACAGGAAAATCTTTCAACTAATTAATTGTAGAGTGAGTCTGACTACAAATCATCAAAGTTCATTTGGGCAAATGAAAAGCCTGCATGATCAAAAATAAAACTCGTAAACATCCACACAGATTCCCACAGAGGGCCAAGTTCAGTCCTCCAAAAACCAACTAAACATTTGAAGAATGAAATGAGGCTTGGAAACAGGAAGATTTTTATGAGTATCTACACGAGAGATGCACCAGTATGGGAACTTGTGGACCTAAATTTTAGGGAGAGAGCAAGAAACAGCAAAAGAACCATCCTCTGTAGAAAAGAGGTACCTCACTGATGGCAAACCCTGCCTTCACTGTGCACAGCAGGTCTGTCTAGAAACCACCTGACTTCTGCCCCAGCACCTCCTCTGTTCCCACATGCAGCATCCCTTACCCTGCCATGAACTCCTTGCTCACTGCTGCCACATGGGGCTCACAGCCTGCCTTCTTCCCAGTCTACCCAACTCCTCCTTCCCCTACTTCCAGAGCCTCCAACTCACAGCCTGCTACCTCCCCAGGGTCTTCCCTAAGAAGCCAGTCCCCACTCAGATTCCACCTCTTGGAACTGTTCAACACCACACCACTGTTCCTTCACCCATAGTTTCTTTCTAATTTGAATGTGCACCCCAAGAGAGCAGAGGTAAGATTTTACATGTCCCTGATACACTCCACAGTCCTGAGTCCATGGCCTGCCACCCTGCCACACAGCTGCTGTCCTATCTGTGGTGACAAGAGATGCTGAGAATATTTCACCTTGTATGACTTCTTAGGCCTACAGACTAAATACCACCCTCTGGTGGTTAAAGAATGAGCACTGAGGCTAAGAACTGAATTCACTAGGTACCTGACAAGGTCAAACACATATCCTCATCACTAGGTTTACCTGATAATACTAGTAAAATGGAAGGTTCTTGCAATTTCATACACTTATACAAAGAAAGCACATGAAACATGGCAGCTCAGACTTGAGAGTTAAAACAAATGTGTAAGCTGAGGAACACATATGACATGAACAACTCATGTTGTTATAACACCCTCAAATTTGCCTCAAATATGGACTGTTATGTACTTCACCCTTGGTCCTCCCATGAAATAAGAAGTCCATGCCTGTTTAAAGTAACTACAGTAAACCACCGAGCTCGTTTTCTGTGGGGGGCACGCTCCCCCCTTCCAACACTCCCCAACTCTTCTTGCTACTCCTCAGTGTTTGCTATGATAGGTTATTATTCCCTAGGAATGGGGTTAGGAGGTCATATTCTTGTTAAGACAGGATGACAGAGTCCTCACATTCTGTCCCATCCCACCTTCTCTACCAGCACTAAGGCCCAGACCCAGTCTGCCGCTAGAGGACTTCAGATTCTGACTTGTGTCCAGGGCTTCTTCACTGCCATACAGGGTGGGTCAGATGGCCATGATCCACTCGGCCAGGTCCAGAACTCCAGGAAAGTGCTCCCTTGCCCACCATGACTCCATCACCCAGTTACCTTCTAGATGACTCTCCCTGTGGCAGAGCACATCAGCATGAAATTGCCCTCTGAGTCAAAAGTGAAGAGTTGGCCTCTGGGGACTTGAACCTGCTTTTAGCCCCTGTAACCAGACAGTACAAAGGAGCCTGTGGCATCAGAGGGGAGGCTGTACTCAGACACCTTCAGGCCACTCTTTTGGATGTTCCACTGGATAAACTGCAAATAAAATGCACAACCAGAGTGCTTTCTCAGTGGGGGCAGGTCCAGCACAAGCCTGGGTGGAAGCCCAGGGCCTGCCCAGAGTAAACTGCCTCCCTCCACCAATAGTTCTAACAGCTTCAAAAAACCCTTTACAGTTACAGAGGCAGAAAAGGGGTGGGGGTCCACAGGACACCCCAAAGTCCCATCTCTTGCTGACACAATTTTTCAAAGGATGAAAATGTAGAAAAACAGCAACCTCATGTTAAAGTCCAACCCTTCTCTTTCACTCTGGCCTGAGCCCAGGAGAGGAAAAGGGACAGCAAGTGGCTTTGCATGGATTTCTGGTCTCTCAAGCAGGTAAATGACTACTGTCATTATTAGGAGAATTTGAACCCGACTAGGAATAAAGCACAGAGGACAAATTCCAAATCTATTTCAGTTTCTCAGCAGTACAATTAATTGGATGCTGCATGGTGAAGTTACAAAGCTAGCTTTGTTTATCATGGTGTGTATAATTCCCCAACCCACCCTATGAACAGGCTACTTGACTGTGACCACTTCTTCACTGGGAATTCTAACAAAATATAGAAGTCAAACTGTATCTTAAAAATTCCTTCCTCTAGTTTTCAAATGAAGAACTGAACTGAGGCACAGGAGTGCACATCTCGAGTCCTGTCTAATAGGGAGGCTCACTTGAGCCCAGAAATTTGAGGTCAGCCTGGGCAACACAGCAAGACCCTATCTCAAAAAAAATAATTCATCTTATAGTTACTGTTTTCAATGACAAGCACAGGTAATTAATTTATAAAATCCCAAATTCACAGGAAGGCATATGACAGACGAGTCTTTCTCCCACCTGTGCCCACCTGGCTCCCTTTCCACCACTGTTGCTGTTTCTATTTCTTGTCATACCCTTCCACAAAGGGAAACTACATGGGGCATTTCCTTATCTTTTTTTTCAGGGGGAGGGGTAGCTTACTTTTAACTTCTTTGAACTCAACTCAGGCCTATTTGCCTCTGGGAAGATGTCCCTAGTCCCTCAGCAAACTCCATAGATCATTGCTGGTTACAAGGCCACCAATTACCAAGCTCACCAAATCATATCTTGGCTCCAAATATGGATCCATCTGGGTGAGCCTAGTTGCTTTGCTATGAGGAGGACACCTGTGGTACTACCTTTTCCACTCTACTCATCAAACCCCACGAAGAGCCCAGGAGATGGATTACTACCTATTTTACAGATGACAAAACTGAGGCAGAAAGAGGGCATGGCAATAGCAGAAAGCATGCCAGACCCAAGACCAGCCTTTCATGGTGTCCCAGCACTCGCTGACCCTGAGTGTGCCTACCTTGCCATCCTCACCTATGCTGTACACGGCATTCTTATCACAGCTGAACTCCACAGAGCAGACCTCCCTGCAGTGGGCCCTCCAACTCATGGCACACTCATACTGCTGCATGTCTGAGGATGTCAGATGCTATTACGACTGTGCACCTCGGAAGGCACCCTCCCTCAGCACAGGAGTCTGTCCCCTGATGCTCAGGGGGGCATAGCTATTCTGGGGACCATGGGACTCCTAAGCCCCATAGGGTAGCTACCCCTGCCCAGGGACCAAGTCTGCCTCTGAGCTGCAGAAGAAGCTTCCACTTGGTCAAAATCGAGGGTTAGGAATCCCAGCAGGAGGGGTTGGAGGTGGGGTCCTGGACACAGGAGTCCTTTCTATAAGACCTCTACAGTGTCCCCCCCAGGGTCCCAGATATCCACTAAAGATAGGATTGCCTTGTCCCATCCCAGACCATGGGGATGCCTCCCTGGGAACAGAGGAGAATGAGCCACCCACAGTTGAACAGGCAACAAAAAAGTCCTATATCCTGAACAGGCAATAGTTGGATCCAAGAGCTCCAAACTCTCATCGAGTCCCAACCCCTCCCATGACTGCTGACATTAACCAGTGCAAGTGGATTGTGCTGAGTGTTTTATAAAAACTCCAATAGAGATTAAGCTTCCTTGATTTGAAATCAGGGTTTTGCAACAGCATCTATTCCAGCTAGGTCATGTAAGGAGGGGATCAGGATCACCTTGAGCACACTTGCATACCAAATAGATGGATGACACCATCAGCTGCTCCTGTGACCAGCAGATTTCCATTGTGATTGAAGGTCATACAGTTGATAGCAATGGGTTCTGGGTCCAGGGAGACTGGAACTGTTAAAACCAAACAAAATCACAATTAACAGACTATTCCAACTCAGACACAGACACAAGCACCCCACTGGATCCTCTGCCAGTTTCTCCCTTAAAAGATCTTCTTCTGGAAAAATTACCTGAGCATTTGTCAAGGTGCTGGGTTGTGACCTCTTCTACTATTTTGAAAGGCAAAGTCACTGAATCATAAACATTCTGGTTTCCATACATGCTGCTTCACTTATAAAATGATCTGTATCTTAGCAATATATACATCACTTGAGTGCATTTTAGCTAAGTCTTATTGAGAGGTCAAATTGCCTGTAGGAAAGAACACTTTATTGACTGACTTTCATGACTGGCAGCCCTAAGTTAACAGAGGACCACCATGCAAAGATCCTGCAGCTGCTCCATCCTCCCCAAAGTCTCCCCACAGCAACACTTAAAAATGCAGGAGTTAAAAAAACTACCTCATGGAACTTAGGCCTATCAGTTAATTCAGTAATCAGCAGCACAATAACTGGGGCTGGGTTGTAGCTCAGTGGTAGAGCACTTACCTACCACATGTGATGCACTGAGTTCAATCCTCAGTATCACAGAAAAATAAAACAAATAAAAATAAATGTATTGTGTCCATCTATGATTAAAAAAAATTTTAAAAATGCTTCACAATAGCTAAACTATGGAACCAAACTAGATGCCCTTCAACAGATGAATGAATAAAAAAATGTGGTGTATATATACCATGGAATATTACTCAGTCTGAAAGGAGAATGAAATTATGGCATTTGCTGGTAAATAGATGGAACTGAAGAATATCATGCTAAGTGAAATAAGCCAATCCCATAAGCCAATCCCCCCCCGAAAAAATGCTTTCTCTGATATGTGGATGCTAATTCATAATCGGGGGAGGGTAAGAGAGGGAAAAAGAGAGTTACTTTAGATTAGGTAGAGGGGACTGAAGGAAGGGGAGGGGGTATAGAAATAGGAAGGATAGTAAAATGAATCAGATAGTATTACCCTGTGTACATATATAACTATATGACTGGTGGGATTGTACATCATGCATAACTAGAAGAATGAGAACTCATACTCCATTACATATCAAAGTGCATTGTACTGTCATGTATAACTAATTAAAACAAATTTAAAAATTAAAAAAAACAATTAATGAAGATTAACATTCCAAATGACATGGAACCTGAGGGGCCCTAAATTATCCTCCTGAGACTAAAAACACAAGACAGAATGCTATATGGTGTTATTGATACACATGTGCACAGTGCTGAGCTAGCAAATAAAGACATCCTATGATGCCAGTAATGAGGGTAAGGCAAGACTCCTGAGGACAAGGAAACTCTGAAGCTGGCTTTCACTATGGTGCATCAATCAAATATATATGATCCTAGTTCTCACTTTGATTGCCATCAAGCACTCAGATGCCCCAAGTGTAAGATCCACCCAAGGTCAGGTTGGAAGAAATCTCCAAACATGGCTGGGATTCAGAGCTTTATCCTCAGTGCAAGAATGAACTAAAAAACCTACTTCACAAAACAGGATAAGAAAACACACCTCTCTGCAAATCATAGCCACAAACTTGCCCTGATAGGAATGTATAATCCAAATTCATAAGTCCCTAAATAGTCTGTGAAAACTTAAGCAGAGAATTTATTTTAAAGCTGTCAGGAGTTGGTAGGGTCCCCAGGAACCTGGCAGAAGTGAATGCATCTCCACCCCACGTCTCAAATATTCTCAGGAATAAAGGTACCAGAAACACGAGGCTACATGGGAATTCACAGGACACAGGAAAATAATGCAAAAGAGGTGAACGCCACAGCAACAGCAGAGAAGAATCAGTTCCACAGAGACCTCAGACACGGGGTTACCACAGGTGTGACAAATCTGACAAAATAAAAGGAGGAGTCCACATAATGGGCAAGAGTAGGAGACTCCAAGCATGACAAAGCAGGTTTTTAAAACGAAGCTGTGTTTCTAAAAATGAAACACAGAAACTGAAATTAGCATCCTAGTAGATTGGTTAACTAAAAGAACAGGCACAGCAGACTAGAAAATGAGCAAACTGACAGAGCTGAGGGCATTCTCACCATGAATGTAGCAAGGGCAACAAAAGAGAAGTGCCAACACATCTGACCAGAGTTCCAGAAGGCAAGAAATAAGCAGAGATCTCTAAACTTGAAAAGAAATGACTAAGAATTTTCCAGATTTAATGAAATTCTTGGATTAAGAAAAACCTAACAAACCCCAAGCAGGAGCTAAAGGAAAGAAGAAGAAAAAAAAAAAAAAAAAAAAAAAAAAAAAAAAAACCTTCAAATCTAAAAATCCACACTCAGATATCAGGTAAGAAGATCTTAAAGGCAGCCCAAAAGAGAAAATAGCCAACAATGGAAGACCTGTTCCACTGACAACAGACTTATCTTTCCACAAAAGAAGCCAGACAACCAAACCACAGTGTTAGGAGAATCAGTTCTCAAGTAGAATAAGAAGTTTGAGAAAAATAAATATACTATGATTCCATTCATGTAAAGTTTGAAAACATACAGAACAGAGACTGTGTTGTTTATGAATATATATTAATATGATAAACTAATTTTTTAAATGTAAGGCAAACCAAAATTCAAGACAGTTTCTCTATGGAAGCAGGAAAGGTGGAGACTGGGAAAGGGCAAAGAGTATTATTAATGTTCTATTTTTAAATTAGGCATTCATTTTACTGCCTTTCTTCTCAATAAACCATACACCTATTATTTCAATATTATATTATATGTAGATAATATTTAATTAAAAATTTGAAAATCACAAGTGAACATGGGATTAAAAATCATGCTAACAGCCGGGCACAGTGATGCATGCCAGGAGGCTGAGGCAGGAAGACAGCAAGTTCAAGGCTAGCCTCAGAAACCTAGCAAGACCCAGTCTCAAAATAAAAAATAAAATTAAAAAATAAAAGTGCTGGGAATGTAGCTATGTGGTACAAAGCTCACCTAGCATGTACAAGCCCCCAGGGTTCAGTCCCTAGCACTGCAGAAAAACAAAACGAAAAATTACTTCTAAGTACTGAAACTATTTATTTTAATAAGAAACACCACTGCTTTCTAAGTAAGTAAGTTCAACATCATTTCTCTCCCAAGGGCTCCTGTGAGAGTGTGGGTACCAGTTATATTCTGGGGTGGTGTGTTGAGGGCCGTCTTGGACAAGATGGTGCCTGGCACTGAGTCAAAGGGCGCTGGCTGTCCATCTTGGACAAGATGGCACCTGGCAGTGAGCGAGGGGTGCTGCCTGCAAATTGAGGGAGTACCTAAAAGTTGTTTGCTGTTACTATCCTTGGAGACATATGATGTGTTAACGCCAGGCTCAAGGACTGGCTATCTAAAATCATGCCACACATAGACAGCTCATGATTTATATAGTTTTATACTGGCATTCCCCTGCATGCTCTCCTGTGTGAGAGGAAACTTTGCTATAATTGGTTGATAAGCTATGAGCAAGGGAGAGGGGAAGAGAGGCAGGGAGAGAGAAAGATGAAGAAAAACGTAGGAGACAGAGAAACAGGGAGGACACAATAAATCTCATCAAACTAAAGATTAGTGGTGTCTCCTTTCTCCATGCCAGTTCCACTGGACGGAACAAGTGGTGGCTCATACGGGGAGCTTTCTTTCTCCTTCTGCATCCTCCCAGGTAAGTAACCTAAAGTAAGCTACAGGAAAACTGTAGGATAATCTCCTGGAAATCTCTGGCCAGAGTGTATAAGAGGGAGGTCATATAACCCCAGTAAATGAGGTCACATAACTCCAGAATGGGGTCACACGTGTCAAAAAATAAAATGATAAGAATCATACAAGATGTGCTTAAGGCTAATGGGGCTGCCATAAAACGATCTACTGTAACAGCATATGTAATCACACAGGCCATGGTTAGTTCTTGGGTTTTAGAAGAGGGAGTTCTAAATATTCCACAATGGGAACATCATAAAGAGGATCTTATCAAAGCAGAAAAGCAATCCCCATTACCTAGAGTTACTTTTCCCATGTGGCAGCTCATTAAGGAATGTCTAACATCTGAGAAAAGCAGAATAAAAATTTAGTAGAAGAAGGAAATATGTGTCTGGAAGTGATAAAGGAACAACTAAGTGTAACTTCTCAAAAAGAGGAAGAAGAGGAGAGGCTTATCGGGGAGGAATTAGAAAGAAAATCAGGGACACAGTGGCACCCACCAGTTTTGTCAGGAAGGAACACAAATCCCTTCCTGGAGGCAAAAGCTCCCCCTCAAGCAGCCTGCCCCCTATATCCCCCAAGGTACCCTTGGGAGGAATTAGCTCATGCTATAAATCAGATGGGTTTTTCACCTTGGGGAGAAGAAACCCCCATTAAGGAAACCTCAGTAGTCCCACAATTCTTCCCTGTGCTAGAGGATCAAAATGGGCAAAGATTCCTAGATTTCAAAACAGTAAAAAGTTTTAAGGAAGCAGTAGTTATGTACAGTCCTCAGGCCCCATTTACAATTAGTATGTTGGAGTCAGTATCAGGACTAAATCTACTGCTGGAAGACTGGAAAAGGACTAGGGAAAAATTTACAAGGTGTTACCTGCCCCATTCAAGCTGAAGGACAAACAGGGACTAAGTGGCTGGGTTTTCCAGAGAGGTCACTGAACCATTAAAGATAACATGGAAATCCAATAATCCTATCTGGGTCCCCCAGTGGCCATTTTCTAAAGAAGAAATAGAGGTGGCCCAGGAAATAGTTAGTCAACAATTAAAGGAAAACTATATCACTCCTTCCACTTCTCCTTGGAATACACCCATTTTTGTCATAAAAAAGAAGTCTGGAAAATGGTGAATTTGCAAGATCTGAGAGCCATAAATTCCAGTATGCAAACTATGGGCCCGGTGCAACTGGGTCTCCTCTCAATGGCTGCTATTCCAAAACATTATCATATCATCTCTGTAGACATAAAAAATTGTTTCTTTTCCACTCCTTTGCATCCTGAGGATAGCCCTCAATTTGCCTTTTCCATTCCTTCTTTGAATAATGAAGGGCCTAATACTAGATACTAATGGGTGGTCCTTCCCCAGGGAATGACAAATAGTCCCACTATGTGTCAAATATATGTTGGCCAGGCTATATCACAGATTAGACAGAATTATAAAGTACTTTATTGTCTCCATTATATGGATGATATTCTTTTGGCTCAGAGGGAAGAACAGACTTTATTAAGGGTATTTAACAATATTATGGAAACCCTAGGAAAATGGGGATTACATGTGGCCCCAGAAAGGGTGCAAACCACAGCCCTATTACCTTTCTAATATTAAATATTAGATACCTGTGTTAGGCCAAAAAAATTCAATTAGCCATGGAAAAGCTTAAGACCCTAAATGATTTCCAAAAATTATTAGGTGATATAAATTGGATAAGGCCAAATTTGGGAATCACCAATGGTCAACTTAAGCCTTTGTTTGATATTCTCCAAGGAGATTCAGACCCTACATCCCCCAGAAATTTAACTCCTGAAGGTAGAAAAGCCTTAAAGTTAGTAGAACAAGCTTTAGTAAATGCTCATAGTGATAGAGTTGATCTATCTTTGCCTTTTAGCCTTATAGTGTTAGATTCTGAATATACTCCTACAGGTCTATTGTGGGAAACTGGACCCCTGATATGGATTCATTTGCCAGTGTCTCCCAAAATTGTTGTTTCCCTGTATCCTGGGATGGTGGCAAATCTAGTTTCATTAGGACTTAAGATGGCCCTTCGAGTTTTTGGAGTTCATTCTCAGTTATTGTCCCGTGTACAGCAAAACAGATTGAAATACTAGTTAACAATAATGAAGATTTGGCAATTGTCTATTTTTCCACCAGGGCAACATTTGATAATCACTTGCCAAGTTCACCTATTGTCAGCTTCTTCAAAAGACATCCTGTTATTTTCCCTCAGGTTGTTAAGACTCAATCTATCCCAGCAGCAAAAACAATCTTTACAGATGGTTCCTCCTCCGATACAGCTACAGTAGTTTCTGATAAAGTACAGACTATTATTACTTCTCATAAGTCTGCTCAAAAAACTGAACTGGAAACAGTAATAACAACCTTACAAATATTTCCTAAGGAACCTTTAAATATTTACACTGACAGTCTCTATATTGCCCAGCTTGTACCACAGCTTGAGACAGCTGGACCCATTAGTCCTCAATCTACCTTACAACAATGCTTTTATCAAGTACAAACTCTTTTGTGGACTCACAAAGAACCTTTATATATAGGCCATATCAGAGCACATTCAGGCTTACCTGGGCCTTTAGCTCAAGGAAATTATACTGCAGAATCAGCTACTCAAGATCCTCATGTATTTAATATTGTAGAAGAAGCAATTAATTTCCATAAAGATTTTCATGTCAATGCTACTACTCTCAAAATAAAATATAACATTACAAAAGAACAAGCCAGAAGTATAGTAAAACAGTGTCCTGCCTGTGCGCCTCATTTATCTGTTCCTCATTTTGGAGTCAATCCTAGAGGACTCCTTCCAAATCATCTATGGCAGATGGATATCACCCATATCCCTGAATTTGGTACTTTAAGATTTGTACATGTAACTGTAGATACCTACTCAGGATATATATTTGCTACCGCCCATACAGGGGAAAAGACAAAAGATGTAATCAGCCATTGCCTTCAAGACTTTGCTACTATGGGAAGGCCAAAATCATTTAAAACAGATAATGGGCCTGCATATACTTCTTCATTTCAACAGTTTTGCTCAAAGTTTAATATCTATCATTCTACTGGAATGTCCTATAATCCACAAGGACAAGCTATCATGGAAAGGGCTAATCAAACATTGAAAGTCTGCTTAACTAAACAAAAAGTGTAAGAGGGGCATTAGCCCCTCCCAAGAACAGACTTAACCTTGCTTTATTCACCCTCAATTTTTTGAATTTGGATGCCATGAGCTGTACTGTGGCTGATAGACATGTTGTGGAAAGTCTGGTGACCATCCATAAGCATTGTGGAAAGACATCTTGCCTGGGTCCTGGAAAGGACCTGACCCAGTATTAATTTGGGGGTGAGGATCTGTTTGTGTTTTTCCTCAGGACCAACAACAACCTATCTGGGTCCTGGAGCGCTTGGTAAGAACTATCCATAAGAAAGAAAATGGCACCGAAACACAAAATGATGGTGATGGTGGTAAGGCTCCTGTTGTTAACTCTTCCTAAAATTTTGGGGATATATTCTGGGGACTGCTATCTGTATGGCCTTTTCCCTTTCCTATTTCTCATGATGCACAAGTTTTCCCTCAATTATTTCCTAGTACAGAACTTCCAGGTATCCATTACCTACCAGCTGATTCCACTGTTAAGCCACTTATTACTAGTCTAAACTTCAAGTTAAGAGGTAGTCTTTGCTTCCTCTGGTTAGCCACCTCAGAAACCACCAATGGTGCCTTGCCCTGTGTGCAGCTTGCTTCCAATTGGAATCTTTCTTATGGGTATTGGCAAGGAAAGGACCCTTATGCCCTTGCTTTAAACATAACCAAGGCCATCGGTAATGTAAATTATACACAACAACCTAGATGGGGGTCCCACTTGTATGCCAACTTCTTATGGCAATGTTGCACCTATTAAATGAGATAAGTGTCAAGGGGATATTATGGCTTATAAGGTGACTCCTTAATTTTCCTTTGTGCCATTTGCCATAGATTGGAGAACTGTTAAAGAATTTTGAGAAAGGCAAAGGCATCATATACGTATGCCAATGTAGATACTGATTTTCATACCAATGAATATTCTCCTCTTTCCATTTGGTGTCTTTGTGGAGCATCTTCTTGTATGGACATTAGTCCACTTAGTATGATACAGGGAGGCAGTCTCTCTCTCATTCAACTAAGGTGCAGTCAAAAGCAAGCCTATATAGAGGGAAGTAATACACCTGTTTATAGTTATACAGGGTGTGAGGCCAACTTCACTTCCTTTAATCAATCTTTCCCCCCTACTCCTGTATGTGTCACATCTCCATTTGTTTTCATTCTAACAGATCTAAGTTTAATATTAACATTACTGATAACAGTAATAATGATCCTGACTTCCTTTACTGCACTAATGAAGAGTGTTATGTATCTAGTTGTTGGAATGCTTCATTATTTCCTCTGGCTGTGATTGCCAGGATTCCAAAATTTATTCCAGTCCCAGTGACCTTAAATCATAGTGAGTGGAATTTCCTACCCATGAGAGCCAAAAGAGATTTTGGTATCTCAACTATTATAGCCATTGCTTTTGCTGCAGCATCTGCTGTGGCTGCCACCACTGCTGCTATACTTGCCCTGGAAACTGCTATTCCTACTGCTCATGCACTCAACAACCTGTCACGAGCCACTGCCGAAGCATTGACAGCCCAGGAAAACATCAATGCACATCTCCCCATGGGCATCCTGATTCTAAACCAAAGAGTGGACTTACTACAAGAACATGTGGACATATTAACTGTTACTGCACAGACGGGCTGTCTACTACATGCCCAAGCATTAAGTGTTACTCCTATACTCTATTCTAATATTACTGATGCTGCAAATCTGTCCAAAAAGCTTGGAAGCATGCTTAATTGGACATGGACTAAAGAGTTCACTAATTTTTCTAGCCTATTAAGAAATTCTATATTTGTGGTAAATAGTACTCAGGTCAAGGTCCCGGGTATGCCAGAAGCCATTAGTTTCTTACAGTCAGCATTACAATTTGGAAAACAATGGATGGGAAGTTTTGCTATGATGGGATTGTTGTTCTTGCTTTTATTATTGCTACTTAGATATCTGTTGTCTCTAAGGAGTCATCAAAGACAGCAAGCCTTAGTGGTATGGCAAGACCTTATGGCCATGGGCCAAGGCTCTGATCCACAGATTTGGATCTACCAATTATAGGGCTGGTAGTCAAAGATGGGTAAGCACAGGGTGGACTTTATACCAACCTAAGACAGGGATCAAAGCATGCCAACAGCTCTTTGACTCCCAATGATGGGTAAGGATAGAATCTGACTCTGGCCTCTAAGACAGGCACAGTCACTGTCTTTTTCTTTTAATAAAAATAAAGGGGAAGCTGTTGAGGGCTGTCTTGGACAAGATGGCACCTGGCAGTGAGCCAAGAGGTGCTGGCTGCAAATTGAGGGAATACCTAAAGGTTGTTTGCTGTTACTAGTTCCTTGGAGACTTATGATATGTTAACGCCAGGCTCAAGGATTGGCTATCTAAAATCATGCCACACGTGAACAGCTCATGATTTATATAGTATTATGCTGGCATTCCCCTACATGCTCTCCTGCATGAGAGAAAACGTTGATATAATTGGCTGATAAGCTAGGAGCAAGGGAGAGGGGAGGAGAGGCAGGGAGAGAGAAAGAAGAAAAAGGCAGGAGACAGAGAAACAGGGAGGATGCAATAAACCTCATCAAACTAAAGATTAGTGGTGTCTCCCTTCTCCATGCTGGTTCTGCTGGATGAAACAGTGGTGGGCAGGTCCCTGGCTTCAGGGAGGTAGGCCAGTACCAGTACCTGGGAGCTGACTTAGCCTGGCTGACAGCCGTCACTTCTTGGGAGCATGTACCTGCCCTCACTGCTGCCAGCTGCTACTGTAATTCTTACACAGTTCTAACAGGAAGTTGGAAATAGGAGTCCTCTCCTAAAATATAAACCACAAGGCCCTCTAGTAGGTTCTGGGTGACTTCTGAATCTATGGTACAATTCTGAATAACTTCAGTCACTAAAGATCTGTCCAGAGTAACTGAATTTGCAACACTTAAAACTTAGATATTTTCTCACAAATTAACAATCTGAGGAGACTAAAGCAAAGAGGGGGGCAGAGTCTCACCAGCATCACAGGGGATGCAGGCAGGGTGCCTCCACCTGGTGTGCCCAGCACAAGGAGAGACCTGTACCATGGCAGTTTCATACCTGCTGCTTCATGCTCTTCATGTCCCACAGTAGCAGCTTGCCTGGAACCTGGTTCATTCCTGTGGCAGGCGAGACCCAAGTCCCAGGGTTATGCCACATGCATCCAAGATGGTGACTGGCAGAGAGCCAAAGGGCATGCTGAATGTGCCTTGAGAAAAACAGGAAGCATTTACCATTGGCTGTATGATAATTAGTTCAGCTGCTTAGCACGTGGACAGATATATCTTACATGTATGCTTGAGCTCGTGATCGCTTGACGTTTAATAGAATTGGATGGACATATCTGATTACAATTGCTTATGCATGAGACTGCTTATATATTGAGGGTGTTATCCGAATAAAGTGGAAGCTGCTTCATGAACTTCTGAAGAATATGTGTTGTTTGTTCCACTGGTCAGTGGCAAAGGGCAAGTGGTGGCCCGTAGGGGACGTGGTAAGTGCTCAGGTAAGAAATAAAGAAGAAAATTTTTCACTAGCACAGTCAACTAGCAGTCAAGCATTAAGGCTTAACAGAAGGTTCCCCTAGTGAGGGAGCGTAACAGAAGGTTCCCCTAGTGAGGGAACGTGATGGAAGGCTGTCCTAAGAGACAGCAAAGGATGTCCTGTAGTAAATGAATATGTGTAAGGTGTGATTTGTGTTCCTTTTCTTGTTTGGTTTCTGTTTGTTGTTGTTGTGGCGATATGGACATTAGCTCGTTTCTGTCTGACTTCCAAAAAACCAAAATTTCAAGAACAGTTAAGAGAAGGGGAAAAATATTAGAAACTGTAAAAGAAGAACAATCTAGTTGAGTTTCTAAAAGAGAAAGTAGATGTTCAGACTCAAAACAGGGGTGTGACTCTGAAGAACAGGAGCTATCTGAGACAGAGCTAGAAAAGGAGTTCCCTCAGTGGCATTTAACTCCTACTGTGCCATGCCCTCTGGCATATAATCCAGGTCACCACACTTTTACAAGTTGTAGAGGCACATGTACTTGCTGCGCAGGGGCGGTGCCCAGACAGTGGCCTCATGTAGAATCTCAATCAGTGTTCCCAATATTCCCAGTATTTGAAGATCAAAACAATCAGAGATATCATCAAATATTAGATATAAAATTAGTAAAAAGTTAAAAGAGGCAGTTATGTCCTATGGAGTACAACCTGCATTTACCATTTCTTTATTAGAGAATGTTGCAAGTCAAAATCTTACTCCAAATGATTGGGGTAATTTAGTAAAGGCATGTTTATCTGGGGGACAATATCTCATGTGGAAGGTGACTAACCAGGAGTTATGCTCTGATACTGCCCAACGTAATGCAGTTGCAGGCAATCCTCAAAGGAATCTAAACATGCTGACAGGCCAAGGAGCATATGAAGGGCAAGGTAATCAGAATAATTTCCACTCTGGTGTGTATCAATAAATTAGTGCTGCTGCCAATAAAGCTTGGAAAACGCTTTCAGGTGCTGATGATCTTCAAGGACAGTTATCTAAAGTTATTCAAGATCATAATGAAACCTATGCTGATTTTGTAAACAGATTGATTCAAACAGCAGGACGTATATTTGGAGATGTGGACCAGGCTATGCCTTAGTCAAACAGCTTGCATATGAGCAAGCAAATAAATGGTGTAAAGAAGCAATAAGACCTTGGAAAAACAAAGACCTTGGAGCCTACTTAAAGACTTGTAGGGATATTAATGAGACTTTTATTCAAGGTCAAGTGATGGCTGCAGCACTTGTACAGGGTCTTAGAGGTAATACCAACTCCCGACCAGGCCAACAGTGTTATCAATGTAAACCATTTGGACACATGAAAAAGAACTGCCCCCAAGGTTCTGTGCCAAAACTGTGTCCTCGATGTAAAAAAGGGAAACACTTGGCAAGTGACTGTAAATCATTTAGAGACAAAGATGGTAACCCTTTACCTCCATAAAATGGGAATCAGGGCCCACAGTCTCAGAGCCCACAAATACATGGGGCTATCCAATTCGTGCCTTGGACCCATTACCCCTTGACTCCCCAATTAGACAAACAACAGGAAGTGCAGGATTGGACCTCTGTGCCTCCACCAGAGCAGTATTAACTACAGAGTTGGGAGTACAACCAATACCAACTTTGGTTGTTGTCCCATTACCTAAAGGAACAATGGGACTAATTCTGGGGAGGAGTTCTTCGACTTTAAAAGGAATAAATATTGTACCTGGAGTTATAGACCCTGATTTTACAGGAGAAAAAAATATTAGTGCTTTTTCACCAAGAGGTGTAGCAATAATAGCTCAGGGTGATCACATAGCACAATTGTTGGTCTTACCCAGCTGCCATGATCAATATCCATCAAAGAATATTATTAGGGGAAATAAAGGATTAGGTTCTATTGGCCAAAATATGGTCATATTAACATTGGATTTAAAAGATAGACCTATGACAAAGTTAGTGATAGAAGGCAAAAGTCATGAGGGCTTATTAGATACTGGGACTGATAAAAGTATTATCAAAATTACAGAATGGCCCAAAGCCTGGCCACTTCAACAGGCAAATCAGACTTTAAGTGGATTGGGTATAGCTTCCAATCCTAACAAAAACACAGCCATATTATAATGGAAGGATGAAGAAGGTCATAGTGGTACTGTCCAACCTTACATCCTCGAACATCTCCCGGTAAACTTGTGGGGGAGAGATATCATGGAACAGATGGATTTGCATCTCACATCTGAGATCCCATACAGTAATCTAAAAGCTAATCAAATGATGTTAGCCCAAGGACACATGGGGAAAAGTTCTTGGGAAAAATAATCAGGGATCTATTTCACCCATTTTAGTTACTCCAAAACAAGATAAAAAGGGATTGGATTTTCACTAGGGTCCACTGAAACAATTAAAATAACATGGAAATCTGATAAATCTGTCTGGGTCCCTCAGTGGTCCCTCTCAAAAGACAACTTAGAAGTGGCCCAGCAATTGGTTAAAGAACAACTAGAGGCCGGACACATCAAAACATCCACCTCTCCTTTCAACACACCAATATTCATAATAAAAAAGAAATCAGGAAAATGGAGGCTATTACATGAACTAAGATCAGAAAATTCTAAAATGGAGCCCATGGAAACTATTCAATTAGGATTACCTACTTTATTGACTATCCCAGTTAATTGTAATTGACATAAAAGATTGCTTCTTTTCAATTCTGTTACATCCCTCAGACACCAAAAGGTTCACATTTACTGTGCCCTCATTTAATAATAGCTCTCCTAATAAGAAATATGAATGGGTAGTCCTCCCACAAGGCATGGCCAACAGCCCCACTATGTGTCAAATTTATGTAGGCCAGGCTATTGAACCCATATGCCTAACAAAATCTCAACTTTTAATCTATCATTATATGGATGATATTTTGCTAGCTCATAAGGAAAAATCTGTCTTAGAGCAATGTTATAATTCCTTACTAAAGTCACTGGAAAGATGGGGCTTACATGTTGCCAATGATAAAGTACAAATGATAGACACCAAAAACTTCCTGGGATCTATCATAAATGCAACTGTGGTTAAACCCATAAAAATTAACATTCAGGTGGACAAAACTTAGAACTTTAAATGATTTTCAAAAACTTTTGGGTGATATTAATTGGAATAGACCTTACCTCCATTTACCCACCTGAAGTTTGGGCCCCCTGTTTGATATTCTTAAAGGTGATTCTGACCTCCTTTCTAAGCCGGTGCTTACCCCTAAGGCTCGAACAGCTCTGAAGCTTGTTGAAACAGCTATGGAAATGGTTCATCTTGATTGTATTGACCTAGCTAAGCCTTTACCATTCATTGTCTTGGCCACAAATAAGTTACCCACAGGAGTGTTTTGGCAAAAGTGTCCTATTCTATGGGTTCACATGAATTATGCTCCTAACAAGGTCTTATCCTTTTTTACTGAATCTGTGGCAGAATTAATCCTTAGGGCTTTAAAAGTATCCCTTTCCACCTTTGGATCACATCCCTCAACAATCACTACTCCATACACTACTGATCAGATACGATATCTTATTAATAATTCAAATTCATGGGCTATAGTCTTTACTAGTACTTCTGCTGTGTTTGACAATCATTTGCCATCTGATCCTCTTCTCCAATTTTGGAGTCAAAATCCTATAATTTTCCCTAAATTCACCTGAAAAGAACCTATTATAGGAGCCACTGGTATATTTACTGATGGATCAAAAAATGGTACTGGTGCTATTACTATAGATAATGTTACAGAAACATTGCTGTTTAATACTCTATCTGTACAACAAACAGAACTATTAGTAGCTATTGAAGTATTCAAAACCCACCATGAGCCTTTTAACCTATTCTCTGATAGCAAATACACTGTTAATGCTGTTCAAAATTTAGAATTAACTGGTCTGATTTCCCTCACCTGCACTATTACAAAATATTTACAATGCTTACAAAAACTTATCTGGGACAGGAAAGATCCTTTTTTTTATTGAGCATGTTCGGGCTCATACTGGCCTTCCAGGTCCTCTAAGTTTACACAATGATTTAACAGACATGGCCACCAGAGACCCACACATCTTTAATACGCTTGAAAATGCAAAAACTTTTCATTCCAACTTTCACATAAATGCTTCCTCTCTACGTACATGCTATAAAATTACTAAGGCAACAGCTTGGGATATAGTCAAGTCTTGTGCTAAATGTGCTACACTTATTCCTAACCCCTCATTAGGAGTAAATCCAAAAGGACTTCAGCCCAATCATATTTGGCAAATGGATGTAACTCATTATTCAGAATTTGAAAAACTACAATTCATTCATGTGTCTATTGATACCTTTTCAGGATTTATTATGGCCTCTGTTCATACTGGAAAGAAAACCAAAGATGTATAACACACTGTTTACACTCTTTCTCCATCCTGGGGGTTCCCAAACAAATTAAAACAGATAATGGTCCTGGACATACGTCCCAGGTCTTTAAACAGTTTTGTTCCACCTTTGGTATTCAACATGTCACAGGAATTCCCTATAATACTACTGGACAAAACATTGTTGAGCATGCCCATTTAACACTTAAAAACATGCTTTATAAACAAAAAGGGGGAATAGGGGCATCATACAGATCCCCAAAAGACAAATTATCTGTTGCCTTGTTGATCTTAAATTTTTAAAATCTCCATTTTGAGGGCCAATTGGCTGCTGACCGTCATTCAGAGCCTAATAAAAAACATCTATCTCAAGTGCTCTGGAAGGACATTCTATTGGAACAATGGAAAGACCCAAATCCAGTGTTAATCTGGACCTGATGATCGGTTTGTGTTTTCCCACAGGATGCACAGTTGCCAATTTGGGTGCTGGAGAGATTGGTCAAGGCCTCAACAGAGACCCAAAAACAGGAAGAAGATGAGGAGGCTTCTCACGCTGATGGTGTTAGCAATTTCTCACCAAGTTAATGGAGGAGACTCGTGTGAACTATGGGGGATAGTAAAGTCATGGCCCTATCCTGTATCCCTTACCAACTCCTCTATTCTATATCCTCCTATTTTTACAGCAATTGACCCCATTTCTTCAGCCCGCTGTTCAATGGGGAAAAGAATGGTTTGGGTTTTTGTCCAGGGGAGGTCTATTGTGTGTTGTATCTGTTCTGTGCATATAGTGTTTAAATAAAATGCATATACATTGGCACAGAAAAACAGTCATTATTCACCAAGCTCTTGTTGCAATTGATGCTGGCTCATTCCCCAAGTCTGGTTAAATATGCTGGACCGGTAGTCAAAGACGGTAAGAATCATGGGGAGCTCATACCAACCTAAGACAGGAAATGAGGGCTAGAGCCTCATTTTCCAATGACAGGTAAGGATGTGGTTCCATCCTGGACAACCTAAGACAGGGATGGTCTCTTTTTTAAACAGAAAGGAGGAAATGTGGCGGGTGAGACCCGGGGCCCAGGGTTATGCCACATGCATCCATGTTGGCCACTGGCAGAGAGTCAAAGAGCATGCTGAATACACCTTGAAGAAAACAGGAAGCATTTACCATTGGCTGTATGATAATTAATTCAGCTGCTTAACACGTGGACAGATATATCTTACACGTATGCTTGAGCTCGTGATCGCTTGACCTTTAATAGGAGCCTGAGCTCCTACACGTATGCTTGAGCTCTGAGCCTGATCCTGTTCCAGGAGGTGGGACATGGGCTCAGGACACACCTGGCCCCCCAGAGCATGTGCCAGCAAGCTGTGGCCTTGACAGTGAGGAGGAAGTGACCTCTGGCTCACCTGGACATATCGTCATTGATGTTGATCTCACAGAGATTTTTCTTCGCTTTTGTGTCATAATGATGTATGGTTCCCACGACACTGTCCAGCAAGAGCTGGAACAAGAAGGTGGGGGGTTGAAGGACAATATGGGAGTCAGGGAAGACTGCCAGAGGGAGCCATGCCCACTCCCGTGAGGTGATGGACTACACAGGATGAGACCCTTCTGCTCTTGTCCAGGCAAATGGGGAAATTCTGTCTACAATGGACCACACTTAAAAATTACAAATTAAGATGACAAAGTCAACCCTTGAACAGAAGCAAAACCATAAAAGTCATCTGCTATGGTTTGAATATAGTCTGACGGTGTCTTTGGAATACTCATGTGTTAGTGGCTTGGTCCCCAGTGTGGCAATGTGAGGGGTGGTGGAATGTTTAAAAGGTGAGGCTTAGAGGAAATTGATTAGTTCCCTGGGGCAGTGAGTTAGATCTCCTTTTACAGAGTTGTTATAAAGAGAAGGCGTGACTCTTGATCCAGCCTGAGCTTTCTGTCTTGCCTTGTAATTTCTTCCTCTGGCACACTCTCCTACCACAATGCCATCCTCCATGTTGTGAGGCAATCAAGTGGGCCCTGACCTGAGTAGAGCAGATGCAGTCACCTTTACAAAGAATCCAGCCTGGGTGGGGGTGGGGGTTGTTATAGGACCAGAAAACAGACTGTTGCAGCATCTGTGGAATGGGAGAGATGTGTCTCCTAAGACATGCCTGGAAAGATTCTGTTTGCTTACACAGGACCCCTGATCTTCTTTTATCTGGTTGTAATCCCAGGTGTTCCAGTCCCTTCTCACTCCCAGCCCACAGGCCATCTCTCTTTGTACTGGCCCTGGCTAGTCATTTGGTCTGGGTGACTTCCCATTTGCCTTTTTAGAGGGGATCTCTGATTCCATATCCAAAGGCCTCCAGAAAAACATAAAAGTGGCTATCCTTGCCTCCAGGAACGTGTGACTTAGTTGGTGAAGATCTTCAATGATAATAACAAATACAATCAGAAGAAACCACCAGAAGCAGCCCAGGTCTGAGGCTATCCCTAGAAATACCAGCTAGATTGTGAACTCAACATTCACTTAGCAAATGACTCAAGGAGAGTCCTGAGTTCCTAGGCCCATGAGAATAATTCCTTCAGCTGTCAAAAATTACACAAACTCAGCACAGGCCTCTGACTCCTGCATAGTATAATCCCTGTGAAATGGAATGAAAGAAAAATAGTAAACCAATTTTGTCTTTAACTACAAACCTCATCTGAAATATTAATGTACAGAGAGAAAAAGAAGCTACTGCTCTTTGGACCCTTCTGTGGATGACACAATAATGAGCACCATCCCCTCACCAGCACCAACTGCTGCCCTTGGGACCTAGACAGGAAGGTTCTCCACAGCAAGAGGGAGCATACTGGGAGGGTGGTTAAAAACAGGGAAGGTGGGAGAGGACAGGAAGCTGGATCATCTCCTGGGGAAGACTAGCATGCACAGGAGGAAGCCTTCCACGTCCTCCAGGTTGCCTCATTTCAATTCTTAATTCAGTAATTTCTCAGCCACAGCAAACAGAAACCTGTCAGACCAGTCATGGGTGTGAGGTCTCTGTATTCCCAGTAATGCAAAGGAGGAAGGGGATCTGGCTTGGCTTCCTCAACTCAGCAGTGTGAAGAGCCCTGGGGAATCACTCAACTTGGACTGCAGAGCAGGTGCTGTTGGCCAAGTGTCACTGACCATCCTATCCTGTTTGGTGACCCATTCCAGAGAGAGCAGCGGTGACTTGGAATTGGAAGATGCTTTGGTCTGCATGATGGGGTTGAAGGACTACTCTTTGATGACCCCATCTAGGTCTAAACTGGAGACCCTCCTCTCTAAGCAGTCCACTCTGAGCAAGAGAGAAAGGGTGATGTCAGTCTCCTGGCCTCATTCTCTTAAAGGGTCCCAGAATGTCAGGGCTGTCAAAACAAGAAGCCCACCTCCACCCTAAAAATCATGCTTCTTGAGGGATTTCTTTCTTTCTTTCTTTCTTTTTTTTTTTTTTTCTTTTGCGGTACTGGGTATCAAACTCAGGGCCTTGTGCTTGTGGGGCAAGCAATTTTACCAGCTGAGCTATCTCCCTAGTGCGAGGGTATTTCTTGAAAAGTCATGCTTTTAACCATATGGAATTAAAAATGTATACTTGGTAAATATTTTCCCAAAAACACAAACATAAAGCAAATTATAACTGAAGAGACTTGGGGGCTAAAATGCAGAGTACTTTGTTCGTAGCCTCAGAGCAACATTATTAGGAAGGGTGGACAGACTTACCACTGCAATGGCAGCTCTAAGAGGATCCCCAGAAGGCAGTGGTCCAACCCTCCTCTGATCCTGTGGGAGGAACACTGTCCTTCAAGGGCCATCCTCCTGCTGCCACACTTTCACATGCACTGCCTGAGAACCCAGGCTGCACAGCACTTCCTGGAGGGCCTGCCCCCTCACCTGCAGTGCATGATGAAAGAGTGGTTCTCCCCATACTCCTTCTGCCCCAGCACAATGAAGGGCTGCTCTGGGCGGCCGCCTTCCTCGGGGCCTGCTGTAGACACCCATGTCAGGGGCTCCACTGGTTCCATGTGGAGATCTGGACAAGGCTCAATCTCAGGGCCACTGACTTCCAGCTTCATCTCTGAACACTGTGGTCAGCAAGTGGTGATTCATCAGCTGGGAAGGGCTCTCCCACACTCAGGAGCACATAAAGGGACTCAGTGGTTACATAGTCCAGAGGAAAGTTCTGAGCTGTGGGGATTGAGCTCAGTTTTCCACAGGAAAATGGGGTTCCCACTCCCTATACAGCTCTTTCCTGAGGACTTCACTCACCTCACAGGCCCTGCCAAGGTACAGGGACCCTTTTTACAGCTGACAGGACTCAGGACATAAATCTGCCTTGAAACAGGCCAGGTCAAGCATAATGAACCTTGTTTCATGAGAGCCTACTGTGTAGTAGGTGCTATGATGTATGGTTTTCTCTTATTTAACCACTCTAAAACCATGTAAGAGACTGTTATTTACTCCATTAGCAGTTGTGGAAACTGAACAAGGTCACAGGCTGGCAAAAGGTAGAACTCAGATGTAGATCCAGAGTTATTCATAGATTCAATAATATTGAGTGGTCAATGTAGATTCATCAACAGTGACCAGTTGGGGTAGATTTGTCCATATCAGTACATCAGAGTAGATTCATAGATATCAACCTATAGAGGCAGATTCATTAGTATCCACCCAGCAGGGTAGATTCATTGATATCCACCCATCAGGTAGATTCATTCATATCCACTTATTAGGTAGATTTATCAATATTGTCTCCTCAGGGTAGATTGGTCAATATTGATTCAAAGTGGAGATTTTTCAGTATCAACTCTAAGGGGTAGATTTGTCCATTTTGATTTGATGTGAGGGATTCACCAATATCAACCCATCAGTGTAGATTCATCGATATTCACACTTAAGAGTAGATTCATTTATATGGATCCGTAGGGGAGATTGATATCTACCAGTTGGGGTAGATTTATTGATATAGACCCTTTGGTGTAGATTCATCAATATTGATTCATCTAGGTAGATTTGTTTATATTGACCCAACTTGATAGATTCCTCAATATTAACTTGAGTGGTTTGATACATTGATATAAATTTGTCTGCTTAGATTTGTCAAAATTGACTTGGCATAGATTCAGCAATAATGACACATTGGGGTAGATTCATCAATATTAATTCATCATGGTAGTTTCCTCAATATTGACCTCTTGGGGTAGGTTCATAGATATTGACTCTTCAGAGTAGATTGGTTGATATAGACTTGACAGGGTAAATTTGTCAATATTGACCTATTAAGATAGATTGAACAATATTGATGCTTAGAGTAGATTTGTTGATATAAACCTGTTACTTCAATTTGTCAATGTAAACTCGATGGAAAAGATTACTTGATATTCACTCATTGGCATACATTCGATGATACCAATACATCAGGATATATTTATCAATATTGATATGTCAATATCAATTCAACAATGTATATTCATTGATATAGACCCATTGGGATAGATCCTTCAATATCAACTCTTCTGAGTATATTCATTGACATTTACCCATTTTGATAGATTCATCAATACTGGCCCTTCAGTATAGATTTGCCAATATTGAATGATCACAATAGATTTGTCTATATCAACACATTGGGAGGGATTCATCAATATTGGTTCTTCAGTGCATATTTATCAATATTGACATATCTCTGTAATTTTGTCCATACTGATCCATTGGGTTAGATTCATTGATATTGACTTGATGAGGTATATTCATCAATATCAACTGTAGGTGTTGATTCATTGATATTGGTGATTCTTTGATCCTTTGATATTGACCTGTCGGGGTAGATTGAGCAATATTGACTCTTCAGCATAGATTTGTCCATATCAATTCAGTGGGTTACATTCATTGATCTCAACTGGATGGCGCAGATACATTGACATTAACCCATAGGTGTTGACTCATCCATATCAACTTATTGGTGTAGATACATTGATATTGAACTGTCAGTGTTGATTCACCAGATATTGAATTGTTAGTATCAATTAGTAGATGTAGTTTCATCAGTATCAAACACTTGGGATACATTCATCAATATTGACTCTGCCAGGCAGATTTTTTAATATCAACCTGTAGGGTAGGTTTCCTGATATTGACTCTCTGTTGTAGATTTGTTGATATTGAATCATTGATGTAGATTTTTTCATATCAACTCATCAGGATAGATTCATTGAAATTGACTCAACTGGTAATATCCAGCAACATTGACTCATTAGTGTAGATTCTTTAGTATCGACCCATGGGTCTAGATTTCTCAATATTGACTCAAAAATGTACATTCATTGACATAATCTTGATGGTGTAGATTCATCATTAACTGCACATCAGGGTTGATTGATTGATGTTTATTTGTCAATATCAATTCTTCAATGTACATATGTCAATATTGGTGGGGTAGATTTGTCAGTATCTTCTCACCTGTATACATATGTTGATGTCAATCCATCATTGTAGATTCATCAATTATGACTTTTTGGGTTATATTTCTTGATATCTACTTGCCAGTGTAGATTTGTTGGTATTAATCTGTTAAAGTAGATTTGTCCATATCAACTTTACAGGGTATGTTAGTTGATATCAACTTGTTGTAAATGTTCATTGATTTTAATGTTTTGATGCCAATTTATCAATATAGGTTTGTCAATATCAATTCAACAGTGTACATTTGCCAATGTTAAGTGGTCATGGTAGATTCTTCAATATTCACAAGTTCATGTAGATTTGTCAATATCAATCCTTGAGGTAGATTTTATCAAGCAGTCATTGTGAATTCTCTGCTATTGACTGAACTGGGTAGAATCATTGATGTCAACTCATCTATGTAGATTCATGAATATCAACTTGTCAGTGTAAATTTATGAGTATTGATTTGTTGAAATCAAATAATCAATGTAGATTCATTGGTATCAACTGGTACATATTGATTCATTGATATGGACCCATCCAAGTAGTTTTATTTATTCTGACCCACTGGGATCTATTTATCAATATTAACTTGTTGAAAACTATTTGACAATGTAGATTCATTAATATTGACTGATCTGGGTACATTAGTTAATATCAACCTGTCTGGGTATTCATTGATATCAGTTCATCCGTGTAGATATGTCAGTATTGACACATCAGGTTTGATTGTTTGATATCAGTTTGTCAATATCAATTCTTCATAATAGATAGGTTGATATCAACTCAACAGAGTAGATTCATCAATATTAAATTGTTGGTATAGATTCATCAATATTGACATGTTGGTAAAGATTCATCAATATCAAGCAATTGGTATCAATTCACTGATATTGACCCATCAGTGTATATTTGTTGATATTGACCCATTGGTATAGATTCATCAATATAGACTTGATGAGATATATTCATTGACATTGACCCATCAGTGTTGAATCATTAATATGGACCAGTCATGGTAGATTTGTCAAAATTGACTCTTGTGTACATTTGTTGATATTGATTCATCAGTGTAGATTCATCCATAATAACTTATTGGGTAGATTTGGGAATATCAACTTGATTGGGTAAATTTATCAATATGAATTTGTCATTGTAGGTATATCAATTTTGATATGTCAATATTGACTCATTGATGATTCATCAGCATTAATTAGTGAAGATTCATCAATAATAACCAGAGGGGTAGATACATAGATATTGACTCAATGGTATAGATTCATCAATGTCAACTTTAAGGTTTAGATTCATCAAGATTGACCCATCAGTGTAGATATATTGACATTTATTCAAAGGTGTAGACTAAATGATGTTGACCTGTATGGGCAGATTAATCAATATTGACTGGTTGGGGTACATTTAACAGTATCCACACATTGGGTAGATACATCAATATCCAATCATCAGTGTAGATTCATCAATATCACCATGTTGGGGAAGATTGTTTAATATTGATTTGTCCATATTTATTCTTCAATATATATTTGTCAAAATTGACCCATTGGGTTAGATGTGTCAATATCAACTTAACTGGTTAGATTTTCTGAAATTGACTCTATGGTGCAGATTCATCAATATTGACTTGAGAGATCCAAGACTGTGGACTAGAGGAAGGTTGCATTCCTTGATGCTCCATATCTCAGGATTCAAGGAGAGGAAAATCTGTTTCTCTGTGAGGTAGTCTCTGATGCTCATAGATCTCCTGCTCTTTACCCCATTTGTCCACTGTTTTCACCTGATATCTGCCAGCACATTGCCTACTTTTGAGTGTAGATCGCCCACTGACTGCTCCCTATCACCCACCATTTGCCTATTTGCCTGCCTCTTGCCTGCCTTTTACCTACCCATCACCCACCTCCTGATGTCCACCTGCCAGTCATCCACTGTTAGACTATGGACTGCCTGAAGACTGCCAGAGGATTGCCCACTGATCACTGATGCCCTGAAGTTCACTGTCACAGTACCCACAGGTTTGGTTATATATGGATGCCACCATTATGGGGCAACAAACAGGACCAACAGGACCCCCAGCCAGATTGAACACACCACACCTCCAGGACCACTGACCTGAATGTGCTCAATTTAAACTTGGCACTTGTGCCCTGCACTGCAGCTCTTCATTTGCCAACACATTTGGAAGCCAGTGCAGGCATTTTAGATTATCCTGGAAGTGGAAGCCACCATCTTTAGTTGGGGCAATACCACCCTGAACACCTGCTGGAGACTGGAATCTCATTGTCAAGTACTTAACTTTCATCAGGCTACTGAAGACCAGGAGGTGTGAATAGTGTATGAATAATATACAGTGTAGATTTTTTCTCTGTTTGAAAATTTTTAAGTTTTTATTTCTTTATTTTTCTCACTCTATTTCCTTTTGTTTACCTGTTTCCTCAGAGTCTCTTTCTTCATTTTCTCATGCTAACAATCACCTTCTTTTGGTTCCACTTTCAGTCTTCCTATGATCTAGTATTTCTATATACTCTATTTTATCCCATTAACAGTTACATCTACACCCCTCCCCATCCTCTTTTTCTACCATTAGAATTTGTAGCTCTCATTGCAAATCTATTTGACATATTGTAGATAATAATCAAACTCACCCTCTCTGTTTATTATGACAATGCTGTCTTCATAGGGGGTATTTGATATAGCACTACATATTATCTGTGCTGAGGGCTGCTAATATTTATCTCCCCCTTAAGAAAGAGGTTTTGGAAACCTTCAGGGTCACTTTAAGTCTATAGGGGGGAACTTCTATATCCCAGATCTGCACTGCTAGAGAGGAAGATACATGACCAACATGAAAGAACAAGGAAAGAAAGTATTCCAAACAAATCAAGATTCTATATTAATAGAATCCAATGATATCTGAGTAGGAGAAATGTCAGAGAAGGAGTTCAGAATACACTTAATTAAAATGATTTGTGAAGCAAAGGATAAGATAAGAGAGCAAAGGTGGGCAATGAACGATCACTCCAATAAACAGTTGGAAAAGCAACTGAAGGAGGTAAAAGATCATTTCAACAAAGAGATAGAGATTCTCAAAAAAAAAAAAAAAACCCAAACAGAAATTCTTGAAATGCAGAAAACAATAAACCAAATAAAAACCTGAATGAAAAGCATCACCAACCAATCACTTGGAAGACAGAACCTCAGAAAAAAATTTAATATTGAAAATAATGTTAAGCAAACAGAAAAGATGATAAGAAATTGTGAATGGAACATCAAAGACTATGGAGTATATTTAAAAGACCAAATTTACAAATTATCAGGATTGAGAAAGGCACAGATATACAAACCAAAGGAATGAAAAACCAATTCAATGAAATAATTTCTGAAAATTTTCAAAAACTAATGAAATGGAAAATCAACTACAAGAGTCTTACAAAATTACAACAAATCCACACCAATGAACATTACAATGAAAATGCCTAACATCCAAAATAAAGATAGAATTTTAAAGGCTTTGAGAGAAAAGCATCAAATTATATGTAGAGGGAAACCAACATGGATATCATTAGATTTTTCAGCCCAGACCCTAAAAGCTAGAAGGTCTGGAAACACCATATCTCAAGGTCTTAAAGATAATTTTTGCCAACCAAGGATCTTATACCCAGCAAAAGTAACTTTCAGATTTAAAGACAAAATAAAATGTTTCCATGATAAACAAAATGTAAAAGAATTTACAAATAGAAAGCCTGCACTACAGAACATTCCCAGCAATATATTCCATGAGGAGGAAATGAAACCCAACAATGTAGTTCAGCAAAAGGAAGAACTACCCTAAAGGAAAAGTCAATCAAAGGAGAAATGAAGTCAAGTTAAAACCCCAAAATTAGCCACAATGACTGGGAATAGAAATCATACCTTAATAATAATCCTGAATGTTAGTGACTTAAATTCAGCAATCAAAATTTCTTTTTCAAATTGGTTATGATTTTGTCAATTTACATGTTAGGTTAGGAAAGATAGCCTTTTGTGGTATAAGCTGTAAATATCTCTGTTAGCTGTCTTTTTTAAAAGTTTTTTCTAATGACACTTTAATCCATAAAAAAATAATTTTTATGTAACACAATGTAACAGTGAAATAATTTATGACTTGGGGATTTTGACTCATGCAAGGTTAGAAAGTTCATGGTGACTACAGATATGCATAGAAAAAATTCAGTTTTATTCTTAGTATTTAATGATTGTGTTATTTAAAAATATCTTTTGTATATCAGGAATTATCATGATATATAAAGTGAGGCAGGGATATTATTTTATTTATCCAATAACACTTATTGAATACTTATTTTTCCCAGTGATTTGAGATGATGTCCTCTTTATATGTTCAATTTCTTTGTGTATCTGAGTGTACTTACTTAAGGGAATTCTGCTTTGCTAGTAGACCAGTTTGATGCTTTTAAATTTTTTAAGCTTTTAAAAAAATGCCTGAATATGTTTTAGTGTTGGCCCCATTTCTATGACTATTTTTTTCACTAAATTTAGCATCAGGCAATATAGCTTAAGACTGTGAAGCTTTCATTAAGGTTTTGTTGAATTAAAATTTAATTTACAAAATAATATGGCCTGTCTATTTGTAGAAAGCCTATTTTTTTTTGCTTCAGTGATATTTTAATTTTAATTATAATAGGTCTTACATTTTTAATTGGCAAAAATATTAATATATTTTTATTAGTGTTACACATGAAAATCTTTCTTCCTCTAAATCTTTCTAAATATTGTTTGAATATATGTAAACTACTAATTTTTGTATGTTGATTTTGTACTTGGTAATATAATTGAGTTATCTTACTGTTTACAGTAGCTGTTAATAAAATATTGTGAATCTTCAAAAGAAAAAAAAGAATTAAAGTTGCACATGAGTCAGCTACCAGAATATTTAGTGCAGAATATTTATGTAATAATAAATTTGAAACCAAAATAGACCAATAAGTGAATGACCAAATATTATTATAATACCAGTGTATAGTGGTTTACTATGGAATCATTAAAATTATATAGTTTAAAAATAGTTAATAAAAAAGTAATATAAGGGTTTTCAAGATGGCAGATTAGAGGGCTGCTGCATTTCATGTTGCTCCATGTCGCAGGATTCAAAAGAGGAGATCGTGAGAGACTTGGGACCAACTCAAAGCTGCCGGGTGAGTCTCTCCCATTGGGGAGGCATCCCAGATGGGGCGGTAGCCCTGGAATGCAGGGAATTTTGGGAAGTAGAGTAGCCCAGTGAGACGCCCCTCCCCCCCACTGGAGCAGTGAACGCGGACAACTGGGAATAGCATAGAGGTGGCTGCTCAGCACAGAACTTGGACTCGGAGCAACCACTGGGGCTCTGGGTGGCTGCCTGAGGAGGAGCTGCATGGCAAGCTGTTTGGACTCAGAGTGACTGTTTCTAAACACCAGGGGATTGCCCTGAGGAAGAGGAGAAGTGCGGTGGGTCGCTTGGTCTAGGAGTGACTGCATCAGAGCTACAGGCGGCTGCCTGAAGAGGAGCTGTGTGATGAGCTGTTTAGACTCAGAGCGATCGCTTCTGAACACCAGGGGGGGGTTGCCCAGAGGAAGAGGAGGAACATGGTGGGTCGCTTGGTGTAGGAGTGACTGCATCAGAGCTACAGGCGGTTGCCAGAGGAGGAGGCGAGTGGTGAGTTGTTTGGACTCAAAGCAACAGCACCTGAACACCAGTGGCCTGCCTGGAGGAGGAGTGGGTGGGTTGCTTGGTCTCTGAGCCACTGCGCCTGAACACCCAGGGGCTACCCCGAGGAGGAGGAGAAACGGTGGGTCACTTGAACTTGGAGTGACCGCCTAGGGATACAGGCGGTTGGAGGGAGGAGGAGACGTGAAGTGAGTTGCTTGGACTCCTAGTGACTGCGTCAGAACACTGGGTGGCTATCTGGAGGAAGAGGTGTGTGGTGGGTCTCTGGGTCTCGGAGCTATTGTATGGGACTCCAGGCGGCAGCTCAGAGGAGGGGCCGCATAGCCAGGTGATTATGTGCAGAACATGGTCCCAGGACCTAGGTGGCTTCTTGGTGGAAGAGCCACACAGAGGCACACCTAGGGGTGGAATGAAGTTTCCAGGACTGCAGGCAGATTCTCTGAGGAGAGGCAGTCTAAGGAGACTCGTCTGCGAAAGGTGAGGCTCCCAGGCCCAGGAGGTAGGTCCGGACCCTGGGAAAGTTGCAGAGGAAGACAGTGCAGCCCAGGTGCTAGTTGTGGATTGAGGGGAAACTCTAGGAGGGGAACTGACCAGCGAGACTTCCCCACCAGTTGAGACTTCCCTGCCAGGTGAGGTTTTCCCACAAGGATGGTAAAACCAGAGACAAAGGCACAAACAGGCCTTGCCTCAGCCCACAGCCTAGTTCCCCTTTGGAAGACCATTGGTCAGCAAGTGGAGGCACCTCTGCCCACTATCAGGGAATATACCTCACCTGAGGGTCACCAACCCTAGAAAGGCAGCTTCCTTGTGGAGCACCGCATTATCAAATTCCTCCAAGACTTCAGGTTACTGAAGGATAAGAGGGGATATACTAGCAATCTTCAGGGACATTATAAGTCAATAGAGGAAATTTGCAATATCTTAATGACCCACTAATTTCTGAACAATATGAGAAAACAAGGGAAGAAAATGCCCCAAACAAATCTAGATGTTACATCAGTAAAATCCAATGACAGCATGGCAGAAGAAATGACAGAAAGGGAGTTCAGAATGTAAATAATTAAAATGATCAGGGAAGCAAACGATGAGATGAAAGAGCAAATGCAGGCATTGAATGATTGCACCAATTGACAGAAAAAACAGCAAATACTGGAAGCAAAAGATCATTTCAATAAAGATCTAGAAATATTGAAAAAGAAAAACAAACAGAAATCTTTGAAATGAAGGAAACAATAAACCAAATTAAGAACTCCATAGAAAGCATTACCAATAAGATAGATCACCTGGAAGACAGAATTTCAGATATTGAAGAAAAAATATTTAACCTTGAAAACAAAGTTGAACAAACAGAGAAGATGGTAAGAAATCATGAACAGAATCTGCAAGAAGTATAGGATATCATGAAAAGGCCAAATATGAGAATTACTTGGAACAAGGAAGGCTTAGAGAAACAAACCAAATGAATGAACAATCTATTCAAAGAAATAATATCAGAAAATTTCCCAAATCTGAAGAATGAAATGGAAAATCAAGTTCAAGAGCCATATAGGACTCCAAATACCGAAAATTACAACAGACCCACACCAAGGTACATTTTAATGAAAATACCTAACATACAAAATAAAGACAGAATTTTAAAGGCTGCAAGAGAAAAGAACAAAATTACATTCAAAAGGAAACCAATAGGGATATTAGCAGATTTTTCAATCCAGACCCTAAAAGCTAGAAGGGCCTGGAACAACATTTTTCAAGCTCTGAAAGAAAATGGATGCCAACCAAGAATCTTATACCCAACAAAACTTACCTTCAAGTTTGATGATAAATTAAAATCATTCCATGATAAACAAAAGCTAAAAGAATTTTCAAAAAGAAAACCAGCATTACAGAGCATTCTCAGCAAAATATTCCCTGAGGAAGAGATAAAAAACAAAGAAGCAAATCAGCAAAAGGAGGAATTATTCTAAAGAAACTGTCAAATAAAGGAGGAACCAAGTTGTGTCAAAAAAAAATAAGTAAAATTTAAAAAATGAACCTAATGAACCGGAATACAAATCATATCTCAATAATAACTCTGAATGCTAGTGGCCTGAATTCATCAATCAAAAGACATAGACTGGCAGACTGGATTAAAAAATGATCCAACAATAAGTTGCCAGCAAGAGACTCATCTCATAGAAAGAGATACCCATAGAGTAAAGGTGAAAGGATGGGGAAAAACACACCATGCAAATGGACTCAGCAAAAAAGCTGGAGTATCCATCCTCATTTCAGGTAATGTGGACATCAAGCCAAAATTAGTTAGAAGAGATAAAGAAGGACATTTAATACTGCTTAAGGGAAGCATAAATCAGCAAGATATAACAATCATAAACATCTATGCCCCAAACAGTGGCTTAACCATTTATGCCAAACAAATCCTTCTCAATTTTAGAAACCAAATAGACCATAACACAATAATACTATGTGATTTTAACACGACACTCTCACCACTGGACAGATCTTCCTAACAAAAATTGAACAAAGAAACCATAGATCTCAATAACACAATCAATAATTTAGACTTAACAGACATTTATAGAATATACCATCCAACCAAAAGAGAATACACTTTCTTCTCAGCAGCACATGAATCCTTCTCTAAAATAGACCATATATTATGCCACAAAGCTAATGTTAACAAATACAAGAAAATAGAGACACTACCTTGTATTCTATTAGATCATAATGGATTGAAGTTAGAAATAAATGAAAGAGTAAAAAAAGAAATTACTCCAACACCTGGAGATTAAACAATATGCTATTATATGATGAATGGATAACAGAAGATATTAGGAAGGAAATTAAAAAATTCTTAGAGGTAAATGAGAACTGAGAAACATCATATCAAAATATCTTGGGCCCTATGAAAGCAGTACTTGGAGGAAAATTTATTTCATGAAGCACATTGAAAAAAAGAAGTAAAACTCAACAAATAAACGACCTAACACTACAGCTCAAAGCCCTAGAAAAAGAACAGACCAACACCAAAAGTAGTAGAAGACAAACTTAGAGCTGAAATCAACGAAATTGAAACAAAAGAAACAATACAAAAATTTGACAAAATAAATAGTTGGTTCTTCAAAAAAATAAAAAACATTGATAAACATTTAGCCACACTAACAAAGAGAAGACGAGAGAAAACCCAAATCACTAAAATTCGGAATGAACAAGGAAATATCAAAACAGACATGACTGAAATACAAAACATAATTAGAAGCTATTATGAAAATGTTTACTCCAACAAAATAGAAAATTTCGAAGACATCAACAGGTTCTCAGAAACATATGAATTGCCGAAACTGAACAAGGAGGACATACACAATTTAAATAGACCAATTTCAAGTAATGAAATAGAAGAAGTTATCAAAAGCCTACCAACAAAGAAAAGTCCAGGACCAGATGTGTTCTCAGCCGAGTTTTACAAAACCTTTAAAGAAGAGCTCATCCCAATACTTCTCAAAGTATTCCATAAAATTTAAGAGGAGGAAAGCTTCCCAAACTCATTCTATGAAGCCAATATTACCCTCATACCTAAACCAGACAGAGACATATCAAGGAAAGAAAATTTCAGACCAATATCCTTAATGAACATCGACGCAAAAATTCTCAACAAAATTTTAGCCAATCGCATACAAAAACACATTAAAAAGATAGTGCACCATGATCAACTGGGTTTCATCCCAGGAATGCAAGGTTGGTTCAACATCAGGAAATCAATAAATGTAATTCACCATATCAATAGACTTAAAGTCAAGAATCACATGATTATTTCAATAGATGCAGAAAAAGCATTTGATACAATACAGCACCCCTTCATGCTCAAAACACTAGAAAAAATAGGGATAGTGGGAACATTCTTTAACAATGTAAAGGCTATCTATGCTAAGCCCATGGCTAATATCATTCTAAATGGTGAAAAACTGAAAGAATTCCCCCTAAAAACTGGAACAAGGCAGGGATGCCCTCTTTCAACACTTCTTTTCATTATCATCCTTGAAACTCTAGCCAGAGCAATTAGACAGACCAAAGAAATTAAAGGGATATGAATAGGAAAAGAAGAACTCAAACTATCCCTATTTGCTGATGATATGATTATATATGTACAGGAACCAGGAAATTCAGCCAGAAAACTTTTAGATCTCAAAATTGAATTCAGTAAAATAGCAGGATATAAGATCAATGCATATAAATCTAAGGCATTTTTATATATAAGTGATGAATCTTCAGAAAGAGAAAGTAGAAAACTACACCATTCACAATAGCATCAAAAAAAAATAAAATACTTGGGAATCAATCTCACAAAAGAGGTGAAAGTCCTTTATAATGAGAACTACAGAACACTAAAGAAAGAAATTAAAGAAAATCTTAGAAGACGGAAAGATCTCCCATCTTCTTGGATAGGAAGAATTAGTATTGTCAAAATGATCATACTACCAAAAGGGTATACAGATTGAATGCAATTCCAAATAAAATCCCAATGATGTACCTTACAGAAATAGAGCAAGCAATTATGAAATTCATCTGGAAGAATAAAAAACCCAGAATAGCTAAAGAAATCCTTGGCAGAAAGAGTGAAGCAGGGGGTATCACAATACCAGATCTTCAACTCTACTACAAAGCAGTAGTAACAAAAACGGCATGGTATTGGTACCAAAATAGAAAGGTGGATTAATGGTACAGAATAGAGGACACGGACACAAACCCAAATAAATACAATTTTCTCATACTAGACAAAGGGGCCAAAAATATGCAATGGAGAAAAGATAGCCTCTTCAACAAATGGTGCTGGGAGAATTGGAAATCCATATGTAACAGAATGAAACTAAAACCATATCTCTCTGCATGCATGAAACTAAACTCAAAATGGATTAAGGACCTCGGAATTTGACCAGAGACCTTGCATCTTATAGAAGAAAAAGTAGGTCCAGAGCTTCAACATGTTGACTTAGGACCAGAGTTCCTCAATAGGATTCCCATAGCACAAGAAATAAAAGCAAGAATTAATAACTGGGATAGATTCAAACTAAAAAAGCTTTCTCTCAGCAAAGGAAACTATCAGCAATGCGAAGAGAGAGCCTACAGAGTGGGAGAAAATCTTTGCCACTCATACTTCAGATAGAGCACTAATCTCCAGAATCTACAAAGAACTCAAAAAACTCTATATCAATAATGTAAATGATCCATTCGACAAATGGGCTAAGGAAATGAATAGACATTTCACAGAAGAAGATCTACAAGCAATCAACAAACATATTAGAAAATGTTCAACATCTCTAGTAATAAGAGAAATGCAAATCAAAACCACCCTGATTCCATCTCACTCCAATTACAATGGCGATTATCAAGAAAACAAACAACAACAGGTGTTGGCGAGGATGTGGGGAGAAAGGTACACTCATACATTGCTGGTGGGGCTGCAAGTTAGTACAGCCACTCTGGAAAGCAGTCTGGAGACTCCTTAGAAAACTTGGAATGGAACCACCATTTGACCCAGCTATCCCACTCCTTGGCCTCGACCCAAAGGACTTAAAATCAGCTTTTTACAGAGATACAGCCACATCAATGTTCATAGCTGCTCAGTTCACAATAGCCAGATTGTGGAACCAACCTAGATGTCCTTCAATTGATGAGTGGATAAAGATACTGTGGTATATATATACAATGGAATATTACTCAGCCATAAAGAATGATAAAATTATGGCATTGCAGGCAAATGCATGAAATTGGAGAATATC